>NC_039273.1:9725714-9985714 GCF_003368295.1 Carassius auratus | reverse complement strand
TTTTAAACTCTTTTTTCCTTTTTTTCTTCTCTCACTCTGTTTTTTCTGCTCAACAACACCCAAAGGGCTTAAGCTTTATAATTAGATGTCATAACAGGAGAAGTTGGTGGGAAAATGTCTTCAAGGGTTTACAACTTTCTAGGGGTCAATCTGTTCGGTTGAGTTTTTCCTTTTAGAAGAAATTGATGAATACATAAAAAGATTCACTTACACTATGAAGTGACTAGTGACTGTAATAGACCTATTTAGACATTACATGTAATTTTACAGTTAAATACTGTAAAATGTGCATTTTTAGGACGTGAAAAATCTTGTAATTTACAGAAGAAGAAAAAAACAAGAAATTAGGTTTTTCATTGAAAAACTGTTAGTAACTTTTTTCTTATCAGTTATGTATTATTTTACATCTTATGTTATTAAATGAATGTTTGTTGCATTATTTACCTGTCATGTGTATTACCATGATTTGTGTGTGTGTGTGCAGTACATGTTTTTCTTTTCTGGTTTTTTTTTATTCTGAGAATGTCAAAATGCTGAAAGTTTGTGAGGGTTATATATAGGGTGTATAGGGTACAGTTTGTACAGTATTAAAACCAATATGCCTATGGAGAGTGTCCACAAGGATAGTAAACTTTGTGAGTCGATTTGTAAGACCGGAAAACAAAGAGCATGAGAATATGATGAAAAGCATTTGGGAACGGCTTCTTCATGAATTTCTGCCAGTTTCAGCACAGGTTAATGAGTTCTGCTAAATGTAAAAAGCAAAATGCAAATGCAGAGGTGTCCTTGGAGTCTTTTGTCTTTCTGATCTGTTGATCCATCTTTTTATTTTCATACTCTCATTTCTGTCTGTTTTGTAATGTACTTCTGCACTCTGCTTCTTATGAATTCCATTCCTTTCTATCATTCCTTTTTTTTCTTTTTTTTTTTGGAAGATGAAAAATTCATCTTAAATTGTACTATTTCTCAATTTAATTAACATTTAACATTAAAAACTTTAAACTTAAATATTAAAGGTTGTGATTTTAGCAAAATATTTCTCATGGTCTTTTCAAGCTTTCTTTAAGTAATTTTGCAGTGTTCTAAAGGGATAGTTCACCCAAAAATGAAAATGATGTCATTAATGACTCACCCTTAAGTCGTTCATCTTCAGAACGCAGTTTAAGATATTTTAGATTTAGTCCGAGAGCTCTCAGTCCCTCCATTGAATCTGTGTGTACGGTATACTGTCCATGTCCAGAAAGGTAAGAAAAACATCATCAAAGTAGTCCATGTGACATCAGAGGGTCAGTTAGAATTTTTTGAAGCATCGAAAATACATTTTGGTCCAAAATTAATAAAAACTACAGCTTTATTCAGCATTGTCTTCCTTCCGTGTCTGTTGTGAGACAGTTCAAAACAAAGCAGTTTGTGATATCCGGTTCGCAACCGAATCATTCGATTTAACCTGATCTTCTTGAACCAGTTCACCAAATCGAACTGAATCGTTTTAAATGGTTCGCGTCTCCAATACGCATTAAGCCACAAATAACTTAAGCTGTTAACTTTTTTAATGTGTCTGACACTCCCTCTGAGTTCAAACAAACCAATATCCCGGAGTAATTAATTTACTCAAACAGTACACTGACTGAACTGCTGTGAAGAGAGAACTGAAGATGAACACCGAGCAGAGCCAGACAACGAACAAAAGATTGACTCGTTCTCGAGTCAAGAACCGTTTCTGTCGGAGCTGATGATACTGCATTAAGATTATTTTCTATACCCACTTTTCATCTTTATATGTCATTTTAGAATAACTTTTGGTGTCTTTGAAATATGGGTAACACTTTACAATAAGGCATCATTTGTTAACATTCATTAATGTATTAATTAACTATGAACTAACAACGAACAATATATTTGTTGCAACCTTTGTTAATGTTAGTTCATGAAAATACAGTTATTCATTGAAATATATTCATTTTAAATATCAAATATACTAGTGTAAAAATTATACTCAAAAATGTACAGGTGCTTTAAGCATGAAATACTATTATTAAAAGAATAATTTAAAATGAACTTATCAAGAAAACTTTTATTTTGACGTTATTACAAAGTGTAAATGTTTACAAATTATTTCAAAAGTGTTCTCAAGTGTTAAACAGTCATGAAAGTGTACTCTCTTACTTAAAGGGATAGTTCACCCCAAACTCATAATTTACCCACCCTCAGGTTGTTCCAAACCTGAATTAATTTCTTTATTCTGCTGAACAAAAAAGAAGACATTCAGAAAAATGTAACCAAAGAGTTGCTGGTCCCCTTTGACTTCATTCATTCATTCACTTTTGAAATAATCAGGGGAAGTTGTGGCCTAGTGGTTAGAGAGGTTGACTCCTAATCCTAGGGTTGTGGGTTTAAATCTCGGGCTGGCAATACCACAATTTAGGTGCCCTTGAGCAAGGCATTGAACTCCCAACTGCTCCCAGGGTACCGCAGCATAAAAAACACGGTTTGAGGCTGAACATACTGGGTGGCATCATAATAATTCACTTAAAATAAACTTTCATCATTTACACACCCTAATGTTATTTTTGAAACTCATATGACTTGTATGTGTACAGCACAAGCTTCCCCCACTGGTATTTCATGATATCGTCATCAAGAGGAATTTCAAGCTTCATAAATGATGCATAAAAGTGGTCCATAAGACGCACTAAATTCCAGGTCTTCCAATGTCATGCGATAAATTTGTGTGAGAAACAGGATCAAATTTAAGCTATTTCTTAAGGCCACGACAAACGATGACTACTGGAAGTAACTCATTTGAGAATCGCACAGGGGTTGCATGTACTGTGGTTTCTGTCTATTTTGGATCTGATTATATATTTTTATTATATTTTGTTACATTTCTTTGCAATACAGTGATATTTGTTGTAAATCGATTCTATGAAAGATCCGATTCAAAATAATTGTTTATTGACAACTCTGACAATGCTACTGCTTAAATTGAACTTGAAATCTCTTTGATTAACAAAAAAAAAAAAAAGAACTATCACTGAATAATGATTAACATTTTGGTTTGTTCTTTACAGGAAGCTATTGAAGACTGGCTTCAGAAGATTTGAAATGCAGCATAAGTTGTATGTTTCATTCCTATAGTACTTAAGTACATCAAAAAAATAACTCTTACATTCAGCTTATTGCATTTAATATAAATGAACATTTTAAATAATGCATTTTCATTGCATATTATATACAAAATTATATATTTATATTATATTCATATTTCAATTATATAATATTTCATTCACACTTAAAGTATATTAATTGTGTTATTTCAATAATACATACTATTTTTCAAAACATGCTAAAGCGCAATTCTTTTCCACAAGGGTATTTCATCATTTTACTACCAGTTACAACCTCTGAATAATTCATACAATCCAATCACAGCTCATCATATTCTCCACATGTGCACCTAACCTTGAAAGAAAGCATTGTGCATGAGTGGAAGTCAATAGAAGTGACTGTGCCAGCTGCTGTAATTAGCATCAGTCTCGTTGCACCACGCCAACCCAGCCCACCTGTTTGTGAAATGCTCATGCTTTCCTGCTAACTAGGTAAATTAAAGATAAACAAGATAGGCTTGAACCAAGTGGGTGTGAATGAAGATTGATAGACACCTCCTTAATAAGAGTCCAGACCGGTCCAGAGTAGATTAGCAAAAGCAAAAGGTCAAATCATTCAAATGAATGAGGTTCATCTCTGAGCCATCAGGAGCTTTCACTTTGCTGGCTGAGAGAATGAAGTTTAATACTTTATAAGCATAAAAAGTGGCAGTTTTTGTTAAAGACCTGCAGCATTCCCTTGTGACATTTTTAAGACTTTTCAGTGTTCTCTGAATAAGATCTAAGTCTTCTAAAATGCAGAGGAGCTTGTTTTGACAATGAGTAAAAGTAATTTCTTCACCTGTATAAAGCAGGGAGCTGCTGTTAGCTCTTGACTTCAAAATTGTCTGTCTAGTTCCCTTTTCCCAGTTGTATGTATATGTGTTTTATATGCCCATCAGGCTTTTTGGGAATGCCATCAGTTAACCGTGGATAATCATTATCACTTTTGGGTAATCATTATAACCACATAGATAATCACCACGAAGACTCTTTCTTTGATGGGGAACAACACCTTCGTCTTCACAGTGCATGGTGTCTGTATTTAACTGTGATGGTTAATAACAGTGTGGATTTCCATCACCATGGCTAAAACTGTTGGGTTAGGGTACAAGAACAATTATAGGATTAAAAAATAATTAGCTTTTTATACATTAGTTGTGTTTGAACTTGTAGAGTAGAGGTATAGCAAATTTTATCAGACTTGATCCTAGTTGTGTGTTATTCTTTTGGGTTTTGTCAATGTCTCTGCTATGTCTGTGATCTGCTATTTTCATGTGTCTTTTGCACTCACCTTTGTCAAATTTCATATGCCTCTGCTGGTTTGGCGCACCTCCCTTGTTTTCTCTCTGTTTGTGTCTGTGCTTCGGTTGCCACTCCTTTCTTTGATTCCTTTGACTAAACTCCTTGCATCACGGTTTCTACAAAAATCTTAAGAGACATGATTGTTTTCAACACTGAAAATCAAGCAGAATGTCCAATAGGATTCTAAGAATCCAGTAAGATCCAATAGGACAAAGTGAAATTCCAATAGGATTTTTTTGACAAGGGTACAATGTATTTATATACAAGTTCTTGAATATGTGTAAACCATCTGCAATCTTGTTTTACAGAAAGGACAAGAAAATCCTCTGACAGCCACATGGGTTTCATTCTCATTAAGAGAGACCTGATAACTAAAGAACAAATCATATTTGTAATTTCCTGCCCGCTGCTGCCTTCTGCCTGGCACCTAGTCTGCTTCAGAGTCTGCAGACATCAAGTATCTGGGCTCAGTTTTCTGGTGCTTTGTTTGGTCTTCCCCATCTGCTCGGTCTTGCCACTTCCTCTGCAACTCTTCTACCAGCTGATGTCTGAGGCTGTTCCAGAGGACTTCCCTAGCTGCCTCATCTCTGTTCCCTGTGTCCCAGCTATTGATAAATTTCACCTACGCACCTCACTAACCCTTTTGTATCAGTATGTCTTGTAAATAAACATGTCACTCATTCTGGATTCGGGTCTTCCTTCCAGTTCCCTGACAGTTCTTACATTTTGATCAGTGTTATGTCAAACAGTTGTTTAACAGTGGTATACTCACTGTATGGCTAATATTCCTTCCAATTTAGCAATAAAGATTAACATTATTTCAGAAAAAAAAATCTAGTGTTTGTATATTGTTCTGTAAATCTGATCTCATGCGTGTGTGTTTGTATATGTCTTAATATTTCAGAAAATAACTGAGATCAGTAAAGTCTCAGAAATTGTGTCCAGTGTGATTTAAAATCTAATGCTGATTTTTGTCTTCGTGTATCACTTGTAAATAAATTCAGACTAAGAAACTGTATGACTCCCCAGGCAGTGTGATCTATTACAGTGGATCTTTGAGTATATAATGGGTGTGACACAAAGTCAGAAGCACAGTTTAGCCAACAGTGGGTCACTGCGGTTAATTGCTTGTTAGAAACCCTGTCAGTCACTGTATTTCTCACACCGCTCTGCTCCGCCTCTGTCTGGGAAACACTTAATAGATTCCATTTGTGCCACACAGTTGCCTGCAGCCGCTGGACCGTGAATCGTCCAATCCAGCAAAGTCTTTTAATGTCACATGACTAAGTGGCTGGTGATGATATACTATGCATCACAATTGAGTGGCCAGGGCTGTCTAATAAGCTCATCTCTTGCTCTGTGAACCTTATTAGTAATTGAGAGACAGCTGTAATAACACTGTGTCGCCATCATTCCTCTGACTCCATTATTCTCGCTGGTTTCTAGAGGTTAATGTTATGGTGAGTGAGAAATGGTTGGAGGATGGTGCAGGTGAAAGCACATGCGAAAAAAGAACTAAACTAAGTTTGACAGCTCCTACAAAAACACACGGATGATTGTATGTATGCTGCTAAAAAATGCACTTAAGGACTGGCACAGGACATGTTTATCTCTAAATGTCCTATTGGGACATGCAAAATGCCCATGAGAGGTTTCACATTCTTAATGAGTGCAATGTGAAACATGTTAGCCTGCTATGTTAATGACAAGCTTCTTCTTTATTGCCTTGCAGACAAATTCAAACCAATCAGTGTGAACAAGCCTGTGTGTAAGCCTCTGTGGGCAAACATATTTTAGAGATTTGATGTTGATGTGTTTTTCATCAGCCAGTCCCTGAAGGGCCTTGACATAGAGAATTGGATTTAGAAACATTTGCTGACTGAAATGGTGTTACCAGTTGGACCCCACCTGGCACTTCGAGAGCCCAAGGGAATAGAAGCATAAAATGATTGGCCAGGCTACCATGTCTATGATACATGTCCATAACCTTGAGTGCCTAGACTTGAGGTTTTGGATCAACACTTTGAGAGATTAAACTGGTCATTGTTGGTTTGAAAGCAGTGCAGCTATATGTGGTTTTATACGTTTATAAAACTGTGCGTTAAAACATGTTGACCTTCGAATTGGTGGTAGTGTGCAAATCAGATTACATCAGTTTCTTGTGCCAATAAATGAATCATATGATTCACCATCCTTCAAAGTGAAAGGCGCTTCAGGAGTTGTTGGTATGGTGTCGGCAACATGAATCTGACACTTTTGCAGTCCTGAGAGGCATGATGACTCCATCAGAGTAAAAAGGTTGAACAAAACTGCCCTCCAACACCTACCAGCCTGTGTGTCCTCAGAAAATGCCAGGGAAGTGGGGCAGAACAATCTGCCCACTGGAAGAGGTGCACAATAGTCTGTCTGAAGTTAAACGTCTATCAAAAGATGCACTCTCACTTCCATAAAAATGGATTTGTTGGTCTTCAAGAGGATATTAGAAAGCCGCTCTGTACTTTCTTTCGATTTTTGGAATTGAAAATCTCCTCTTTCGCCTCATTAAATGGATATTGTGCTGTTGCCCACAACATCATTTCATGTTCTTTGACATCTCATCCCCGAAAGTAATAAAAAAGCTGCCCAATAAAAGCTTGAGTTTTTATAAAGGGCTAGAGGTGTAGAACTTTCAAAGTTCTATGAGATATGACTTGATGGAAAAGGTGATTCCTTTGAAGTGAAAAATTGGGAGGAACTAGTAATAAATGTCCCCAGGCCTATCACATCCAGTTTGACAAAATCATTGGCTTGCACCCATTGATCACAGTCAAAAGTAATCTAATGCAGAGGCCTGAAATGATGGCTTTCTTTGAGGGAAACCATCCTTCACTGTGATAGTAATTGAAGCTTCCTCTTTATTTGTTTTTAGAAAGTGTTAGAGTGTCGTCAGTGCCAAAGACATCAGGGGTTGTATTTTCTAGCTGCTGAGAAGGTGTGATTTTTAAGACAATGCCCATCATCTAAATTAAATTTTTTTTTTTTTTAAAAAGTAAATTGCATTCTTGTAAAACAAACAAACAACAACAACAAAAAAAAACCTACAGTTCAAAAGACTGGGCCTGGAATCTTTTTTTAATTTTTTAATTTTTTTTTAATGTTTTTAAAATAAAAGTATTCTCTAATGCTAACCAAGGCTGCATTTAATTGATCAAAAGTACAGTTAAAAACTGTAATATTGTCAAATATTTTATGGTAGGTATATATTTAAGATTGTGTGTGTGCATTTTTTTGTTGTTGTTGTTGTTGTTGTTTTTACGTGTGTGTGTGTGTGTGTGATAAACGTAAATAAATTAATGTGCCCTAGATTGAAATCTTAGATTGCTGCAATGCATCTTAAGATCCTGCAGTCCAACTTTCATGAGATGCTTGCATTTTGGATGTTATGTTGACTTTCCATGTGCTATGCATTCAATGTGATTGCATAAAAAATTTCTCACATCAAGAATGTGCACAAGAATGTGTTTTGAGTGAATAGCTCCTACTGTATGTCAGAATTTGATTGAAAAATGAGACTGCAGGCCAGTTATTATGTTCAACGAAATGGAAATAATCAATATAGTGACTTCAGGAGCCACTTTTGCAAGTGTCTGTCTCAAAAATGTAAAGTAACTTTAAAGTGCATTTCTCTGTAAATAATTGATGTGTTTGATGGCAGTTTAGACTGATTTATTAAACAGTATATCAAGTAAATCATTCTACTGATCTGGATTCTTACTTATTCACTCTACCCTTTTTGTCTTTATCACACAGAATCAGATACTGACCACTTTTTCAGTTTTTTCCCCCCTAAACTTTTGGTTCTTTCCCAACCTGAGTTTTTTTAGAAGTGAAGGAATGCCTCATCCATAATGAAGGTAGTATAACTCTACTCTCATCCTCAAAGTCAGCAATCACACGAATAAAACGATGACAGGTGCCTTTGAGAGGGGTTTCATTAGCTGGCTAGGCATGCTGCAGTTTAAGGGCACAGGCGGAGGCTTATTCTTTTTTCAGAGACTCTAAGTCAGTACACTCATTAGTGAGCTGTGATAGGGCCATATAGAGGACGAGTTGTGTGTCTTGTGTGGTCCTTCCGCTTCTTTTACTGCAGCATCTGCGGCTGCATTATGCTCATGCTCTCTCCTTCACTCTGATTCAAATGCAGCACTTCTTCATGCAGATCCATTAATGTGTGCCAGCAGGGCAGATGGTGAGGGCAGCTTACACACTGAGTTGGGCTTGATTATGGTTACTGGTTGATTTGATGGTTTCCTGATTGGTATTGAAGAGTTTTTGATGTTAGAATAAAAAATCTTATTCTGCAAAGACTGAAATAATGACCTGCTTCTCATTAACATTATTTAATGAGTCCAAATACTTCATTTTAAAAGATATTAAAGGTACAATTTGTAAGATATTTGCAGTAAAATATAAAAAAAACCACTGTCCAGCTGATTACTAACAATATTTCTAATGATTTCAACTACTTGTAAATCATGAGAAAATTCCCATTCTAAACAGTAACACGGGAAAGTGCAGTCGCCTGTCAATGACGTTAGTTACCCTTTGTTACCACCTTTACTGATGTAGAAACCACATGACAACAGTGTCGTGGACAAATTCTGAAGTAGTGTCTAGCATCCAACAAACCACTAGCTTGACAGCTCCCGCAAACGTAAGCATACGGGGCAACCAAACGACCCAAGAAGAGTTTGGGACAAGAGGAGAGAAAGAGCGAGGATCTGGAAAGAGATGCCAATCTCACTTGTGTTTTACTCAACAGTTGTTTTGATTCGCATCTTTACAGAAAAGGTATGCTATTATAACGTTCAACAAGATTAGTATTATGGGGCATACACGCCAAATGCGGGGCATCTCGTCTCTAGACTTGCGCGAGGTCGTGTCTGATCCATAGCTTGATTGCATCTTTGCATTGACTTTGTATGTAATCTACTCGCGCAAATCGTTGAACTCGTGTTTACTTTATATGCCCAATTATTGTGTGAATGTACACAAGTGTATATATTTGTTGAACAGGTGGTAATCGTTTTCATATTGTCTGATTGATGGCCATCAGCGGTTGGGTAGAAGACAACAAATCCCATCATTACACGCTTCTTCTTAGCATCATCAAACCACCTGATTGTTATTGTTTTGGTAGTGCGCCCTCTAGTGGCAGGTCCTACAACCTGTACCTTTAAAGCTATCAAAAAATGAAAATTCTGCCACAATTTACTCACCCTCATGTTATTCCAAACCCATAAGACTTTGGTTAATCACATATTTTGATACTTCTATTGAAACCTGAGAGGTTTCTGTCCCTCAATTGAAAGTCCACGTAACCAAAACCTGGTGTCCATATAAACTGAGTGTTTAGATGTGAATTAAAAGACTAAATTAGACTGGTTCATCTCTGATTTTATGCCTTCACAAGACTTAGATTAAACTGATTCATATGGATCTGTTTTACTATGCCTTTATTAAATGTTTGGATCTTTAAGTTTTAGTTACCTGGACTTTCAGTGGAGGGACAAAAACCTCACTAAACACATCTTAATTTCTGTTTCGAAGATTAATGAAAGTCTTATGGGTTCGGAATGACATGGGTGAGTAAATAATGACAGAAATGTAATTTTGGGGTGAACTATGGCTTTAATACCAAGTTGTGACTAGAATCAATTTTGTCATGTCTAACCACAATGTCATCATTGGCCCTTAAATGTTTTTTTCCAAGCTGTGCACCTCACCCATAATGAAAATAACAATTAGCAGATTAAAACAAACATATTCATCAGAAAACAGTGGTGATTTGATTATGGATGCAAACCCTTAAAATGAACTTTATTTACATGTAAATGAAAGCATATAATGGAAAGATAAGTCCACACAGAAGAGGATGTCTCCGTTTATTATTAGATTTTTATCTTCTGTTGTTTACAAACTAGAACGAATGCTTATAGAAGTTGTTCATTGATTTTAAA
This sequence comes from Carassius auratus, assembly GCF_003368295.1. Classification (NCBI taxonomy): domain Eukaryota; kingdom Metazoa; phylum Chordata; class Actinopteri; order Cypriniformes; family Cyprinidae; genus Carassius; species Carassius auratus. Next base: position 9,975,264 of record NC_039273.1, on the reverse strand, counting down.
TGCCTAAAGCACCTGTATTGAAGAAACCAGGCAGACACCTGATGTTTATTACATTTGACTAGAGTAACAAATTATCCTGTAAGTCTGTTTGAGTTCAATTTTTTTGTGTCTTGCACTATTGTTTTGCTCCATTCCAGTCTACTCATTTTTCAAACCAAATCCTTTTATATTTTGCCATGATATGATTTATTTCCTGCCTGCCATTCATCATAGATGTATTGTAGAATGTCTGAATAAATAATTTCTTCATTATATAATGTTCTCACTTTAATACACTTTCCCCTGAGAGACTGAACTTTATTTCGGGTTTTATTTGTTTATTTTTCACAAATGGAAATGCCACATCCTGTTTCTTTTCTCCAGGCATGAAATCATATTTCTAAAACTTTCTGTGTGAAAACTGAAAAAGTTAACCTTTTATAGCCATACCAGAGGGGAATGGTGGTGTTTGTAGCCTGTAACACAAAGCAAATCACTGTCACACAAGTTCTGCTGGAGGTAGGCCAGCTTCTATTTGTGGTAAGGCGTTTGTGTGTGTGATTGGCATAAATGTCTGAAGGCAGATAAATGTCATATGTTATGACATTCAGTGATCTTGTGTGACTGACTATCAAGCCAAAGTGACGTAATAAGTTCTTCTTGTTTGCTTATAGTACTAACCAGAGTGCATTTGTGTGTGTGGACAGTTTTGGCTATACCTGTGAGGGCCAAATTCTTAATATGTCGTCAAAAACTAGCTTGTGCAGACATTTTAATATGTCTTTACTATTTGAAAGTTTTTTAATTCAGCCAAATCTTGTCAAAGTCCACTTATATAAACAGGTTGTCAATTTTGTCATTTATATATAATATTTATATATAATTAGATGTTTTAATATATTATACCCCAAATATGAATCTGAAATTTTCAAAATAATGTATAAAAAAATAAAAATAAAAGAATATAATTTAATTTTAAAATTAAAATATAATTTTTAAAGAATATAATTTCGCAGTACCAAAATGACATTGAATCAAAGTTGCCTTATAAATTAAAGCATCTAATTTTACGCTGGTCTGGTCAAAGATGTTTTTGCACTATGTGTTTTCTAACTACACTCTCAAGGATATATGTGAACGTTAGAAGGCATTAGCTGATTACAGACCAAATTATATGCTTTGTTCTAATCTGGTCAATATATACGTTCTGAAAAAACCTCTAACCTGTAACTCATAACTGTATCCAATAACATTTAGCTCATAATGCAGAGACTCAAAAAAGTTGAGGCATACTCTCAAGGTCATCTAAAGGTTATCTGCTGGTACTACTTAAAGACACATTGAAATAATTACTCATGACAGATGTTTCAGTTATGTTGACATTGATCTTTTCCATACAATGACAGTTGATAGTGACCACATGCTGTCAAGCTAAAAAATGATTAGATAATATAATAAATTAATTAATTAATTAATTAATTACTCAAAGCGCTTTACATAGTCAGGGGGATCTCCTCATCCACCACCAGTGTGCAGCATCCACCTGGATGATGCGACGGCAGCCATAGTGCGCCAGAACGCCCACCACACACCAGCTTACTGATGGAGAGGAGACGGAGTGATGAAGCCAGTCAGAGGATATGGGGATTGTTAGGAGGCCATGATGGTCGGAGGCCAATGGGCAAATTTAGCCAGGATGCCAAGGTCACTCCTCTACTCTTTTTTGAAAGACATCCTGGGATTTTTAATGACCACAGAGAGTCAGGACCTTGGTTAAACTTCTCATCGAGTCAGGACCTTGGTTAAACTTCTCATCCGAAGGACTTTGTCCATCCTTACTGGTTAGTGCTTTTCAGTTGTGTTTTAGGGATGTCTGAGAAAAAGAATAATCCTCCTCTGTGAATAGAATAAGTAATTGGTGTTGGTCACACAATGATCAAAGAAGTTGGAAGAATTTGAGTGTTCTTGTGTACAAGGGTATATATATTTCAGTCTGTAAACCATATCAAATACAATGTTGAATCTAGACAAACCACAGCAGGGGGAACTTTGTTGTCAGTATCTTGCCTGTTTGCCACCCTCCTTCATCCAGGAATCAATTATCTCCAACTGCCTCACATTTCCTACACCTGAAGGCTGAACAGTCACAACTGCATGCAAATCTACGCTGAATTTTTCAATTTTTTCCACATATGCTTTTATATATATGCTTTCTATAAACAAGATTTAACACTGAGTTCAGTTAGATTAACAATTTGAACATTTTAATCAAATAAAGGCATTCATGTTTTAGACAGAATTTCTTTGGAGGCTGTAATCAAATTGGCCATAAAAATTTTGACTGCCAACCAAATACTGGTTAGACTAGACTAATACATTTTCATTGACACAGAGGACCTGGCCCCAGTCACCAAGCTGATTTGAATTTGGCCCTGTGCAAGAAGTTGCCTATGGCTGTTTACCTCCACACCACACACACAGACACACTGATGACCCACCAGCTACACACAACGACTGTTTACTGGAGCCTGGCCAAACACATAGATGTATGTCACATTTGTTTTCATTTGCCGTGACACAGACAGTCTAGGCAGTCTCTCTCCTTGACTTTTTAATCCATCAGACCCATTATTGCGCGAGTTAAGAAAAGTTATGAGTTTGAACTATTGATTATGACTTTCCATAACAGGAAAATGGCACATTTCTCATTCATCTTGGTATTGCTGTTTCACTATTGATAATAGCTTTCACCACTTTGTGATGCATTGTGATTTACTGAACTTTAACTGCTTTTAGACCGTGCGTGATGTTGCGATGTTTAAAGAGGAAAAAAAATAGAAAAAGTAACTGGTGAAAACTTTTTTTTACTGAACTCGGTCTGTAACTTAATGCCTAGCATGCAGCTCTGTTTATATTAGGGTTATTCTAACTTTTAATTTATCGGAATTTATATTTATATTTGTCTTGGTTATAGTTTTCACTTTTTCTAGACATTTTCATGTTGTAAATGTTTTAAGTTTTATATTTATAAAATACTATAAAACTAAATTTTATTTATGGCCATTTTAATATTATTTATTATTTTGGGGTCGTGTAATTGTGATTTTTTATTATTATTTTTTTTTATTTAATTTAATAAAAATCTGATCTAAAAAATTTTTTTTTTTGCAATACTCAGAAGGCCAGATCTCACTGACTGAGGAATTTCTAAACATTCTTTACATAGGAACAGCAGCATGTTATGTTTGCCAGCACAGACCAAAGTGTTGTGATGTATTCATCTGGCTATATTCACAACTTGCACCATTCAAATTCTTTCTGTGTTCCAGAGAAAAGACCTGGAGAGATCACAGCTTTGCCGTTTGAAATGGAAATCGGGCTTTTTAAAAATGCACAGCAGATGTGGAGACGGACACCGGTCAGGTCAGCTCATCTGATGGAGGAATGGTTGCTAAATTGTAGGGAATGCCAGGTTAACGTGTATAGAGAAGAAAGTCAGAAATGAGAACACTGACCTTAATTAATCCTGGAGTCTTTTTGGCCACAGATATTTGCAGCCTCTTGTGTTGACATTTATATTGAATGTGTATGTTTGTGCTATTCAAATGTAAGGCTTTGACACCTCTGTAAATTAATGCAAAGCAATGCATGGACAGATGGATCAGATCTGAAACAGTGGCCATGTGGTAGCTCCTGATGTAGTTCAGAACAAGGCGAGAGAGAGAGAGAGAGTGAGAGAAAGAGAGAGACTAGTGTTCAAACTGCTCCCTCTGAAGGGTTTTATTCAATTACATCATAAATATGTGCATTTTAAAAAGTATAAATCTGGTTAGTGCAGGAGAGAACTTTCAGTCCATTTACTGTATAGAAAACAAGCAATTTATGTGAAGATGTATTCAATAGTTGCAGTATATAGATGTACAGATGGGAAAATCAGGAGCAACATCAAAACGAAAATGCACAAAAACAAAATATGCTCAGACAGTGCAGTTACAGGAGATAGTAAACAAAACTGTCTGTGAGCAATTTTGTTACTTTTAGCTAGAGCTGGAGGTGCTGAAGTTTCTTAAGGCAACTGGCAGAAATGATTCCCCACTTTCCAATTTTAAGAGCTTGATGAACTTTCTTTGTTGGAGTTTTCTGGAAGAGTTGACTGACATTCTAACAGACAACACTCCGAGTAAAAATTGATTTTCTAGATTTTTCTAGAACAGCAGGATTATTTCATGAACAGAAAGATGCAAATAATAGCATCTATTTAAAATAGAGTACTCTAAATTAAAATGTCTTTGCTGATCATTGGTATTCATTTCTATATTTTTTTAATAATTCACCAATACAAATATTTATTATTTGATATGCTATGAATTCTTCAAAACCTGACACTGTGTAATTTTTTTGAATGAATGGACACCAGAAAATATAATATAATATAATATAATATAATATAATATAATATAATATAATATAATATAATATAATATAATATAATATAATATAATATTAAAACAAGATATTTGTGTCTCATTGAACAGCAAGTTGAGACAGCCTTTGTTTTTCACCATTGACAAGGTGAGGTCTTCCTCCAGGCAGATGCCTCAGGGTGTCTGCACTTCTCTTCTGAGTTCATGTTTCACTGCTAGGGAGCTTACTCACAAATAAATGTTAATTATAGCACAAAATATAATTTTGGGCAAAATCAGGTCACCTCAAATTCCTCAGCAGAGCTTGTGTGGTTAGTCTGATTTCTGTAACGCAAACTTTAGGCTAAACTGCTGTGTAATAGGCAGATTACTGATGTCTTCCGAGGGCTTAACAGCTACAGTATTTCACATGAATGTTTACTCAGAATTAACTTGTAGTTTATTTAGGTAAAATCAATGTTAGGCTTTCACAGCCTGAAAAAATGTGTTTTAATTTAAATAAAGGTACATTTATTTAATTTAAGGAATAACTAACATTACAATGCATATGTTTACATACCCAGTTAACCAAATGCATTTTGTTTTATTAAATATTTGTGAAATGAAGGCTGCCACTCAAAAATGTGTTTGTGGTCTGTGACGGATGTCGGAAGTGTCAAGTGTCAAAAACTTAACTTAGCTTTGGATTTCCCTGCTTTGACATCCTTTAATCATTGAAACTGTCAATTCCCTTTTAAAGAATTGTTTGTGAGTTTAACTGGCACAGTTTGATTATTAGACATTCAATATTCTATTTGAAATCTTTCTGAACCACATATATTTTCTCTCAGTTAATGTTCTGCACATTTAAACTCATGCATTAAGCGTGGGTCAAAGCATGTAGCAGCATTCAGCATAAAGATATGCAACTTTATTGTTGTTGTATTGGAATAAAAAATATAAATAATAATAAAAATTATTATTGCTATTATTATTGTTATTGTTATCGTTATTATTATTTAGGGTGTACAATGTATTGAGTATACATTGCAAGAAAAATATTACTATTTTGAGCTAAATGTACAGATATTTAACTAATATAAAACACTACACTGCAATGTGTGTGTAAAATTGTTTCATATAAGCACAGTACATTGTGTAGTATTTATATGGACTTTTCTTAAAGTGTATCTAATTATCGGTCACTTCTGTCTCGTTGCTGTTTTTCTCATCTATGTGCTCTCTGTAGGCTTGTGTTTTACTCTTTTTTTCTCCCAGCACTTGTTCACAGCTCCCCTCTTTTAGAGCAGAATGGCCCAGTAGTGTCTGATCTGAGCGCTGATGGGGGAGGACACTCACTGTATCCCGGTGCAGTGTGTCAGATGAGTTATTGATGACATCTCTCCGGTTGCGAGATGAGGAACCTCAGAGGTCCACTTCACTCATCCATTACTGTCAGCCTACCCCATCATCTGCCCTTTCTCCTCTCTCTTTTTTTTTCTTTGAGTTATACCTCTTGATTGTACTTTCACTGGTCAAAGGTACAAAGGGTCCGGCCCCCTCCCTCAGAAATCCCCCATAGAAATATGCTTTATAGCCATGAGGATGAGGATGTCTTGTCAAATGACTGACAGTGAGAGAGTCTCAGAGGAGTATGGATCATATCTGAAGCCCCTCTCTTTGACAGCTCTTTTGGTCGGTGGATTTCATAAACTTTAAATAGTTGTCAAAACTGTTGTGAGAAAATGTCAACATTTGGTTGCCATTTATGAGTTACGTTAGAGCAGAATATTAAAAAGTGATAAAACATGGCCTGTTTTATGAGTTTTCTGCAAAAATCAATATTCATAATCAAAATAAATCTTTTTTTTTTCAAGTCAGTGTGGATATTTAACTGGAAAACTAGACAAAATATGATTTATCATTTGCAGCGTAGGCTCTCTCACACAGAGGATTCTTAGAAAAGCCGAAATTCATTGTAGATTGCTCATATACAAATACAATTTGTTTGACCAAAAGTAGATTTAATTTAGTTTAAGAAAGACATCTGACTCTAAGCACATATCTGGTGTTGCAGATGCATTTCTGATTATTTTTCTCTGTTTCTTTCTTTTCCCATAAGTATTAAAGTGGCTTGCCCTCTTAATGCTACAGGAAGAGTCTTATTCAGTTTGCTATTTCCATAATGCCGGTTAAAAGGTCTCCAGTGGCGGCCCGCTGACCTCTGAGCTCCAGTGGTGTTCACCTGTTTGAGAGTCTGTCTCCATTTAGCGGCCTCCACCTGACCTTGCATGCAGCAATGCATGTTTATTTATGAGAGAAGGTAAGATGCTGAGGCGCATGTATCAATCATGTATCGTGCTCAACATGTCAGTGTGGGGGAAACTTCTTTACACATTTTAAAACATTTCATTTGTGTTTTTTTTTATGTCAAGGCTTTGTTTACTTGTAGATACATAATGATTTCAGTATAGTGCAAGCACTTTATAATTCCAACACTGTGAAAATGTTCCCTTAATGTTTAATTAGCAGTTTTGATTTATCTCTTCCCTGATTTAACCTCGCTGGTTCAAAATAATGATAGCCGGTTTTCCTTTTTTTATTTTATTTTTTTATTTTTTATTTTTGTAGAAGCTTGCATTTATACAAAACAAAATTGTTTTGGAGAGCAAGAACAGGAACTTGTGTATTTGTGTGGTTACACTGATTTTAATATCCTGAAACGAGTCATGCATGTGGTGTGGTGGCTTTAGACTGTATTTATATTGACACATTAAGCGATGCAATTTAATATAATAGATCATCATTTAAGAATCACGGAGAGCAGATTAATTTTTAATACTTCAGACTGAGTTCTTTAAATGTACTTAACCCTTGCTGTAATCTTTTCCACTGAGTGTAGTATATTGAAAACTTCAGTGCTAAAGAGTTACTTTGTGTCGTATAACATGTAAGCTTTGCCCTGACTGTAAAAGGTCTGCATTAAAAATGTACTTTTTCTAGGATGAGGTTAACAAAGAGTCAACCTGTTCTTGAGCCTTTTGGCATAATAGCTCATAATATCTGGTCTTTTTTGTAGTTTTCACTGTGATTTGAGTTTGACCTTATCTAATACGATCAAGTAGTATCAAATGCCTTGAGAAAATGTGTACCTTATTTTCCGGACTATAAGTTGCACTTTTTTTCATAGTTTGGCTGGTCCTGCGACGTATAGTCAGGTGCGACTTATTTATCTAAATTAATTTGACATGAACCGAGAGAAATGAACCAAGAGAAAACATTACTCTCATTACATCTGAAGACATAGAGCGCCCTCTCGTGACTGTAGGCGGTAATGTTTTCTCTTGGTTCTTGGTTCTAAATAAATGCGACTTATAGTCAGGTGCGACTTATATATGTTTTTTTTCCTCATCATGACGTATTTTTGGACTGATACGACTTATACTCAGGTGCGACTTATAGTCCGAAAAATACGGTAAGTAAAACAGATTAACACCTGTTTTATTCAATACTATATATCATCAATTGATCATTAAGATTATATGAACACAGGCAGGTAGGAGAAAACAAGGCAAAGAGTTCAATTTCCTTTCCAGGTGGTACCCGGGGAACGGCAGATCATGGAGACGATGGAGCACTGGAGCTGAGGAGAATGGGGAGCAGAATGCTGGAGCAAACTGGCAGGTAGAAAATCGCAGGCAAGGCTGGCATAGCCGACGTTGAGACCAGACTGTAGCTGTGTCCCAAACTGAAGGTGCATGGACTCCGGAGTGTGCATTTGAAGTGCAATTGTGTCACAGAGGCACGATGAAGGCTGTCCCAAACTGAAGTGGGTGGACTCCGAAATGTGCGGATGTGAAGTGCAACTGAGTCATGAAGAAGCTGCCCCAAAGACAAATGTGCCCTCTTTTTTTAGTGCTCAAAAATATAGAATATTAGTGCACATAGAATAATACAACCATCAACATAAAAGTGGTAAACAATAATAACAAAAAAATAGAGTAGAAACAAACAACAACAACAAAAGAACAGAAAAAAAGAAAAAGGGGGTGTTAACAAAAGATAATAAAATTGTACAAAGATAAGAAAAGAGTAACAGACTGATATTATATACTGGTATTGGACTGGTATTGCTCAAAATCTTTTTTTAAAACAATGAAAAGAGGTCTAGAGTTTGAATATTTGCTTCTTGTGAAATTTAGCAAGAAGCAAAAATCTGATTCACTACATAAAACTGATTCTTTTTAGATTGTTCATACTCAATAAAACCCAGTACTACCTCCTTCCAAAACAGAATACATTCATTATAAATGTTACTCCTAATGAAACTTAAAACATCTTGCCAAAATGTATTTGTAAATGGACAGTTCCAAAAAAAGATGGACAAGAGTTTCAACAGAGTCATCAGAAAAAGAGCAATTGAAAGAAATATCACTTTTGAATTTTTTCATGTAATGCTTTGCAGGATAGAACTTATGAATTATTTTGTAAGAAATCTCCTTTTCTTTGTTATTTAGGGAATACGTGTAAGGAAGCATCCACACTTTTTCCAGAAGATGTTACCCACTGCATTATTCCAATAAGCAGTCATAGCTGGCAGAGTAATAATATTCTGCTGAAATAATGAGCGAACTATCCTATTATTATTTTTGCATGGAAATGCAAAACATAATATACCAACAAAAGTATCAACCAAATTAAGGAGAAACCGGTGACAAAGGATGTGTACCTCTCAGTAAAGCAACAACACCTGATGGGATAGAACCCATAACTATGGAAATTATTTTGGAGAGACAGGAAATTGAAAGGGATCTAAAAATTCATTATATGAAAATAACAACCCTTGAGAGTTCATTAACTGACTGATCAACAATATGTTATTATATGTTATTATCAAAGCAACTCTGAAAAATATGGATTTATTCTTGTATAAAACATTACAGTAATTCCAAATAAAAGATCTGTGGGGTGAAAAGTTGTGCTTGAATATTAGCGACCAAGCTAAGAGAACCTGCCAATGGAAAGCAGGTAATATAGCTGGTAGTTTATCAATGTTATACTTATACATGAGAAAAGAAATGACCAAAAGTCCACCAAACTGAGAGAAAACATAATTGGGAATAAATTTCCACAAAGACACTGGGTTCTTTCTAAACTGTTTAATCCAATTGATTTTGAAAGTGTAACTTAAAGTACTGAGCTCCAAAAAAATTAAGACCACCTTTATCGTATGTGTTCATTACAACAGATTTTCTAATATAATGTATTGAAAACTTCCTTAAAAAATTAAAAAGTAGCTGCTCAACACTTTTACCTAATTTTGAGTCCAAAGGAACAGACTGAGCGACATAAATAAGCCTTGAAAGGCCTTCTGCTTTTGTGAAAAGTACTCTGCCTCTCAAAGATTCATCTCTTTGTAGCCACTGGTTAAATTTTGTCTGTTTTTTTATCAACAAGGGGTTGGTAATTGATATTACATCTTTCTTTCTGATCCTTAGTAATTAGCACACCTAGATAAAAAAATTATTTCACTGGGATATTATGGACAAAGGATTCATTACAGTCTTTAATGGCAAAAAGTTCACACTTTTGAATATTTAAACATAAACCTTGGGCTTTAGAAAATGAATCGATGATATTTATTGCAAGTGAAATCATCCTTTCATCTTTAAGGAAAGGGGTCATGTCGTCAGCAAACTGACTGATAATCACCTCTCTTTCAGAAATAGTTACCCCTTTTAAACTGCTGACTTTATATGAGAACAAAGAATCTGGGCTGCAAGAAGAAAAAGGTATGGGGAAATATAGGGCAGCCCCGCTGAATGTCCCTTAATAATTAAAAAAAAAGAACATTCTGAAACCAAACTTTTCGAGATATTAATTTTTTTTTTATGTTCCATGCTTTATAAAAATCCAGAAAGAGAAGAAAGCTATTATCACTAATCAAATTGGAGTAATCTAAGATATCAAAAACTAAACCTATATTATTTGATTTATGTCTATTTATGTCTACGGGCCCTATCTTGCACCCAGCGCAATTGACTTTGTACACCGACGCATGTGTCATTCCTATTTTGCATCCGCGCCAAGCGCGCTTTTCCCTCCACAGAAGCACGTCGCTAAACTAGTGAATGAACTTGGGCTCCCTGGGCGGTTCAGCGCAAAAAAGGAGGCGTGTTCCGGCGCAAACAATCCCTGGTGCTATTTTGCTGTTCCATTAAACAATTGCGCTAAAGTCAGTGGGCCCTATTTTAACGATCTGAAACGCAAGTGTCAAAGCGCGAGCGCAAGTAACTTTGTGGGCGGGTCTCGGCGCTGTTGCTATTTTCCCGGCGGGATAAATGGCTCTTGCGCCCGGCGCAAATCTAAAATGGGTTGGTCTGAAGTAGCTTCATTATTCATAGGTGTGGTTTGGGCGTAACGTGAAATAAACCAATCAGAGCGTCATCCAACATCCCCTTTCAAAGCAGGTGCGCAAGTTCCATTATGGATTGCTATTATTATGGCGTATTTACCAGGCGCACGCCAGGAGCGGTTCACAGCCGAGGAGACTGATGTTCTTGTAAGAGCAGTGAAAGACAGAGAAGTTGTGTTGTATGGGGATGGGAGAAACCCACCCAAAATTTCGTCGATTAAACAGGCGTGGGAGGAAATAGCCACAATTGTTTCATCGATTTTTTTCCTGGTTCTTGACGGACAAACATATTTGTCAGATGTCCTTACTTATAGCCTATATGTCTTGCCACTATTGGGCAAACAGGTCTGATCCTTAATTACTACAATTAGCCTGAATAATTTGTAAACTAGATTTATGCCTATTTTTTCACATCTTCGTGGCACACCACAATGATTTCCGTCATCTCATGTGTTAATATTTTTTTTTAGTGTAACAGTTTATGATTTGCAAAAATAACTGTTGCATCTGTGTAGATTACATGAGCAAAGTGTATGCGCGTTGTGCACGCTATACATTATGGTCAAGCATGCGCCCCTAAAATAGCATAATGAACAACGCGCAACGCGCCACTGACTTTAGACTAGGTTTTTTCTGGTCAGTGGCGCAATTGTTTAATGGAACAGCAAAATAGCACCAGGGATTGTTTGCGCCGGAACACGCCTCCTTTTTTGCGCTGAACCGCCCAGGGAGCGCAAGTTCATTCACTAGTTTAGCGACGTGCTTCTGTGGAGGGAAAAGCGCGCTTTGCGCGGGTGCAAAATAGGAATGACACATGCGTCGGTGTACAAAGTCAATTGCGCTGGGTGCAAGATAGGGCCCAGTGGCGCGTTGCGCGTTGTTCATTCTGCTATTTTAAGGGCGCATGCTTGACCATAATGTACTATAGCGTGCACAACGCGCATACACTTTGCTCATGTAATCTACACAGATGCAACAGTTATTTTTGCAAATCATAAATTGTTACACTAAAAAAAATATTAACACATGAGGTGACGGAAATCATTGTGGTGTATTTTGGGTGGGTTTCTCCCATCCCCATACAACACAACTTCTCTGTCTTTCACTGCTCTTACAAGAACATCAGTCTCCTCGGCTGTGAACCGCTTCTGGCGTGCGCCTGGTAAATACGCCATAATAATAGCAATCCATAATTGAACTTGTTTTGCGCACCTGCTTTTAAAGGGAATGTTGGATGACGCTCTGATTGGTTTATTTCACGTTACGCCCAAACCACACCTATGAATAATGAAGCTACTTCAGACCAACCCATTTTAGATTTGCGCCGGGCGCAAGAGCCATTTATCCCGCCGGGAAAATAGCAACAGCGCCGAGACCCGCCCACAAAGTTACTTGCGCTTCGCGCTTTGACACTTGCGTTTCAGATCGTTAAAATAGGGCCCTACGTCTATTTATAGAAAACCAGACTTTTCTGTTTAATGTCTCATCTATTAAATAATTGAAAACATTTTTAATGCTTTTAGTTTAAATAAGAGCCAGGATTTTGTAATCAAATTCGGCTGTGTGGAAGTTGTGGCCTAGTGGTTAGAGTTTAACTCCTGCCAGTTGTGGGTTCGATTCTTGGTGTGAGACTTAGGTGCCCTTGAGCAGGGCACTGAACCCCCAACAGCTCCCCGAGCACTGCAGCATAAATGGCTGCCTACTGCTCTGGGTGTTTGTTCATGGTTTGTGTCTGTTCACTGCTGTGTGTGTGCACTTTGGATGGGTTAAATGCAGAGCATGAATACTGAGTATATGTCACCATACTTGGCTGTATGTCACGTCACTTTCACTGTCACTTTCTTTTTACTTTCAAATGTGCCCTTAATTTCCCAGGAAAATGAAAGCTGCATCTGAAATCTTAGGCAGGTGACTTGCTGCCTTGCTGCCGTATCAGGCAATGATTTTGCAGTCAGCGTTTTTGCATGAAGGCACCTCATGAAACTGATTTTGGACAGGCTTCTGAGGCAGTGTAACAGTTTAATGATCTACAGCAAAATATAGAGAGCTTTGGTGACAAATAAGTGGATATTTCAATACTGCAATATTAATTTTTCCCTAGAAATGACATAAAAAGTGGAAATGTTGATCAAAAATATCAATTTAACACACAAACTGACCACTGACAGTAACTTTTAGATGCCTTCTTTATTTATTGGCTTAACATTCACAGAATGGAACGCATAGGATTGTGGGATATCAAAGGCGGCGAATTATACATCTATGCTGCCTTCAAAAATCGGCCAGATGAAGGCATCTCAGGAGCTAACATTGAATTCGGATGTGCCTTGATGCCTTGGAATGCGTCCTCTGAAGGCAGCATTTTTCAGATGCAACCGAAGTGTACATCGCATAGACACTTTGTACCCTACCATATCCCAGAATCACTTGTGCGCAGAAGACAACCGTTTATGTATTCAGAACAAAAACAAGGCAGGTGAGAGTTCTGGGGGAATTCACATTGAAATGGAAGTATAGTGTTTTCATTTATCAAAATACCTAGCATGTTAAAAGTCTGGATTTTATTATTATTATTTTTTTACATAAAGCCCACAAACAACCACTGTGTAATGCAATAGTCTTTCCCTTTTTTGCATTTCTGTAGTGCTGTCATGCAAGAGATGTCTAAAAAAATTTAACCAAACTTTAGCAATTCAGTATTTTGTATGCATGTGCTGTATCATATTTTCTAATATTAAGATTGCAAACCTGTCTTTATATTTTTCATAATTGTTTCCATTTTCTCGTTTTAGTACTATTCTGGAGAAAATAAGCATGCTGGGGAAATACTTAAAAAATACAAAGTTAGCAAGTTAATAGACCAATCTTTGCTGAAATTCATTGTGCTGTTGTTGTTATCAGGTAGGGTTACTTTGGCAAGAGTGAGTGAGTGTCCTGGGACAGGTGAGGGAGAGAGTGGAAGCTGGTGGAGCTGCTCAGAGAGGACATCAAACTCCAGAGAGAGAGAGAGAGAGAGAGAGAGAAGAGTACAGGAGAGCAGGGAGAGAACGTTTCTTCTTGGGAGAATGCTTAACAAATACAATAGTTATTAGCCATTCTCCTTTAGCCAATAGAAAACAAATCCGGAAAAAAATGGGTACATTGCAGTTTTTCAATATCTTTTTTAAATGTCGTATTGTCAAAGAAACAATCTGATTTCTGTAGTTTATTTGTGATGCAAGTTAAAGAATGACAAGTTGTATACATATTCATTTTTTAAGTGTAATTTAATAAATAATTAATATTTTCTAATAATTAAGTATTTTCTGTACATTTTGTATTTTTGTTATGTCTGGTCTAATTTAGGGAAAGAAGGAAAAGATACATTTTTTAGAGCCATGACAATTTAATTAGTAGAAGAAATATTGAGGTACTTTTGTTAACTACTTTTAGAAACTATGAATACCACATAAAAAAAAGAAAAAAGCCAAAGTAGTCATTTAAAAACCTCTGCAAAGGGAGAGTTCACCCAGAAATGAAAATTCAAAACTCGCAACAACTTAAGGGTGAGTAAATGATTACAGAACTTTAGTTTTTGGCTGAACTGTCCTTTTTTATAAATAAAAAACAAACATCTTACATACTCTAATATACCTAATATATTTAAAGTAAAAGTATGTACAGTATTGTTCTGAAAAAAGTAAAAATTCGTCAGGAGGATGGTTTTGCATTAATATTTCTGCTGCACTAATGTGCATGTTGCATTTTACTTCTGAATATGCTGAAGGTTATTCAATTTAAAGTTGTCTACTAAATATACTGTTGGGTAGTTTAATCTACAACAATGTATCATGTTGGAAAATACCATATTTTTTGTGGTTCTGCTGTCCTGTGAGGAAAAAAACTAAACAAAAAATACATCACCTTCTCCTCCATTATGAGTAAAACAAAAAGGAGCAATTCTGGCTCCACCTATCCTGGCAGGATTGTCCTCTCGTCGGCTCTCCTCACACCATTGCTATACAACAGAGTGCTAATTGGGAACCTCTGGTGTCGCAATTAGGAAATCCTGCAAAGGCAGCGCATCTTTCACTCTGCAACTGGATTCATGACTTCCTCACTGGTAGACCTCAAGTGGTGAAAGTAGGCCAGTTCATCTCCAGCTCCATCACCCTGAATGTAGGAGCCCCACAGGGCTCTGTCCTGAGTACCCTACTCTACTCTCTGTACACACATGACTGTGTGTCTTCCCACAGCTCTACATCTATCATCAAATTGCTGATGATACTGTGTTTCTGGGCCTTTTTCACAACAATAATGAGACTGCATAATAGGATGAGGTAGAGAAAATAACATCATGGTGCCAGGACAATTGTCTCTCTCTGAATGTGAGCAAAACTAAAGAGCTCATTGTTGACTTCAGGAAGAGACAGCAGCAGCCCTATGCTCCTCTTATGATCAGCGGGACCCCTATGGAGAGGGTGAGCAGCTTCAAGTACCTTGGTGTAAACATCTCTGAGGACCTGACTTGGACTACCGACATTCAAACACAGGTTAATAAAGCCAGTCAAAGAATGTACCATCTGCGACGGCTGAGAAAATTCAGGGTCTCAGCAGCAATCCTGAAAACGTTCTATTCAGGGGCCATAGAAAGTGTATTGACTCAGTGTACAGTATATCAGTGTGGTATGAGAACAGCTCCAGTCAAGACTGCAAAACCCTGCAGAGAGTTGTGCGCTTAGCTGAGTGCATCTCAGAATCTGCTCTCCCCTCTCTGCAGGACATCTACCTCAAACACTGCAAAAGCAGAGCTGTTAAGATCATCAAGGACTCCATCCACCCCAGTAACCATCTTTTCACTTTGCTGCCATCTGGCAAGTGCTTCCGTAGCCTGATGGCAAAAACTGAGAGAGTTAGGACCAGTTTCTTCCCCCAGGCCATCAGGCTCCTAAATTCAAAACCAACCTCTTAACATCCACTTGTCTCCATTTAATATTCACTTAATCAGTAAGATATTCATCATTTTCTACCTCACATTGACATACTGACAGTGTCACTACCTGTTTGCACATTCGCCTCTCGCACATTCCTTTGTATAATATTTAAGACTACAGTATAATGCACATATGCACATTTGCCACTTGTACATTCCTGTGTATCTTAATATTTAAGACCACAGTATACTGTATTTTCATGCACATTATTTTCTATGCTATATTTAGTTTTACAGTATACATCGTTTTTATATATTTTATTCTTATATTTTTATTGTTTACTTTTATTTAATTCTTTCATACCTATATTTATGTATATTTTCATCTGTATTCTTTAATAATTGCACTGTCCACGGAGCAGAGCTGACTCACATTTCACTGCTGGTTATATATTCTCTATATAATTGTATATGTGACGAATAAAAATATTGAATCTTTCATACACTTCAGAGGACCCTTAGTGGCCTTTGAAGTGTGTACACTTAACTTTGGGAGACAGCTAATGTGACAGTGAGGAGAGTGCAAGGATATAGGGAGCTTGATTAGCGGTGACAGGTGTGGGGAAATAGACTCCAGATGATGGTGATAGTGTACTGAGAGCAGGTGAGAGACTAATGAGAATAATAAAGAAACAAAGGTGAAAGGGATGACGATCAAACATGAGGGAAAACTAGGTCACGGAGCACATGGGGAAGAAAAACACAACAAAGCAGGAACACAGAAGTCCAGGGATATGAGTTTTGAATCAGAAGGTCTAATTAGACGCTTATTTCTCTATCAGTGAGTTTGTATGTTAGTTTACATAATCTTGTGTGCAAAACCTTTTTAATAAACTACAAACTACAAATGAAATTATGGAATATTTTAACTAAAAGATTATCTGTGTTCTTAGGGAAAAAAATCTATTTCACACAACTCGGTTTGGGAAAAGTTGTTGCATTATTAATGGAGCAAATTCTGGTTTTAATTGCCAAGAAATGTTAAATTTGATTTGTGCAATCAAAAACAATTATTTGATACATGACATTCCATTTAAAATTTTGCTGTTTCTTTCTTTGTTTTATATAATTATTGTACTGTTTTTTCTAAGCTGGCTGTTTAATGCAGGTGTTATTATGATAACATGTCCCTATTTTCTCCTGGGCAATAACACCAGAAATATTCAATATCTTTGTCTTTTTATAGTATTTACCTATGCTTTCAAACATGAATCTAACCTGAGAAATATTTGCTTTTGTAAAAAGTGTGACCTCATTTATCATATTTTGATATTACTAGCAAGAAAATAGGAATGAAAGCATACTTGGAATAAGGAATAAAAGCATACTTGATTCTCACACTCCAACAAGTGTTGTAGGTCCTTCCATGTGGGGAATATTCTGATTAAAGAGCTCCTTCACTCCAGATCTTCGTCGCCATGACAGCACTGTCCCATTCCAATTGGATTATTCCCCTCTGTGCCCAGCAAGTGGAATGAGTGCGGGTATGTCTTACCGCTGATTGGCGCTTCGCTGTGTGTGTGTGTGTGTGTGGGCATATGTGTCATGGATTTAAGTCCACCTGAGCCACTCGTCTATCTGAATTGGAGGGTTCATTCTGTCTGTGCCATCTCATTTTGAACATTGCATTTCACAACACCTGAGAGGACTGATGCGTGATCTCTAAAGGCATAAAAGCACTTATTTACTTTCTCCCTCACTCCATCTCTCCTGTCTTTCTCTATCTGGCTCTTGGAAGAGTTTGTGTGTTTACCATATGTATGACGGATTGGCCATGCATCTAAAGAGAAAGAGAGAAGATAAAGTCTTTGGGATCTCAGCCTCTGGAGAAGTGAGAAATAAAAGCACACCAACCACATCCAAAAACATCATCATCCATTTCAAATAGTCAAGAGCAGACAGACAGTTTTTATGTTTAGACAAGACAAAGGAAGGGGTGACCATTGAGTGTGCCTGCACTGTCAACAAGCTCTCAGCAGCATTGGGGGGACATCCCACAATGTGCCAACTAGGAGAATGGTGTGTTGGGTCATCCATACAGACGCTTCCAATATGCAAATAATGGATGCATGTCAATAGTCTACTTGTTGGTTGGACTTAAGCTACTGAGCTACAGTTAACCAATGCCAGTTTAATCTTTAATACAGGGAGATATGTGCCTGTGGGGACATTTTTGCAAAATGATACAACAGTGGTTCTTCCATATTCTGTGACAATTAGAAAGTGAAATGACCAGCGAGTGCTGCTAAAACAGTTTTATCAGAAACAGATGGACGTGAATCTGGCAGCATCTTTTTCATGGTGGTTGTTAGCAACATAACATGGAATTTTGGAAATTAAATGTTGGGTGTGTGGTACAAAAAGGTTAATGTTGCGTTTGAAAATTACATACCACCTACACTAAACCCTACCCTAAACATAACCAATAGTGTTAACAAAAGCAAGCATGAAAATACAAATGCTTTTGCTAAATAAATGTTGACATTTTAGCTTGCATTAACATGCAGATTTGAGCTTTTTTTTTACTGTGACTCACTCTGATTTGCAAATGCAGTGCAATACCAGGTGAGCTACCAAGCTAGTTTACTATGTCAGAAAAGCCATGAAGCTGGTTATATGATGCAAATAAAAAATTTAGTAGTTTACACATCATGCATTATGGCAGAGTCTTTATTATTGGATGATCTGCCACTATAATCATAATTTGTGTGGAAAGAAGTAAAAGTGGTTTGTTTTACTACAATTATTAATTAAATCAGCTGGAAACAGCAGGAAATTATATCAAAAAGCAAGACATTTTTGGGCACAATAAAGGCAGTTCTTTTGTCTGTTTTGATCAACCAATGGAAATGGTTCTAAAGAACAGAAAAGCTGAATACATTGTCTTCAAGCACCATGCAGTATTTTACAGGATGAATATGTTTTTTAATGGATCACATGAGTGGATAATTCAATAACTCAAATCCTTTTCTCGTTCTGCTTTATTAGATTATTACTTTGTTTCACCTTCCCATCCTGCCCTTGGCCCCTGTTCTAATCTTCTGCGTTCAAGAGTCAGATACTTGCTCATTTCTTAAATATGACCTCAAACTAAACACTTCAAATCTCATTTCTGCTGCTGAATGTAAAACTGTGTTTTACAAAGCAAATTTGCAAACACTATTATTTCTGCTAATGAAAGCTAATGGGAGATATAAGTGTGCATTGGAAATATTTTGCTGTGTACAGTTGTATTGAATCTTAAATGTCTTTCCCAGTCTCTAGAGTTTCTTGTGATTGAAATGATTATAAATAAGTAATAATTTTTTTCTACCTCAGCCCATTAGCATTTTCCCATATTTTGAGGGTTATCCAGACTTTTGATGTTAAATCTCCATTTGTTTGGCAGAAATGTCAATGCACTTGAAACACGTTGAAATAATAGTTTATCAGTGCCTTTTTTGAAAAATTTTCCTTTTGGAAAGTAATGACCTGACATTATTAGAAGCATAATCCATTAGTTTTAATGCCCTGCTTCAAGTGTGATCCCCCTGACACCAGCCCTTTGAATGGGGTTTAGACTGCAGGAAAACTCTATTCTTAATATCTTTATCTTTTTTTCCAATAAAAATATTTAACCATCCTTAAAACAAGATAAATTTAAGAAAATAAATACGAAAACTGTATGAAATATCAACCTATTTTCAGAGAATGTGTCTTCAAAAAATGTATTTTGTCTTGTTCAGACTTGTTCTGGCAGATTGGGTTCATGTTTTATTCATTAACCTGACAAAATGTATTTTTGCAAACAAAGAAGGAAAAGATACTGAGTAAGAATATCATTTTAAACTATGTACTTGCACAGAAACTGTTGCGAGATCTGCTATTGTGATGTCTTGTTTGGATTTGGTATCGAGCAAAATGAGGGCAATGACTGTATGAAACAAAACAAAAAAAACTTATAAATTCTCTAAATTCCAAGTCAACAAAAGGGTGTTGTTAGTCATCACATATTTGCATTGCAGGGCAGGGAATTACTGAAGAAATATTGCTAATGACAAGATAATGTTAATTTTAGGTAGCTCAATTGAGTGGGGAAACATTCCAATAATTATAATGTAGTGGTCAGGGTAATGGTCAGATTTTTTATTCTTAATTTTAAAGGTCTAAAAATAATTTACGATTTTTTTAACTCAAAGGATTTCACTATTTGGCAGGCAACTGTAGGCCTGAAATTTAGAGCAAAGGTTAGGATTATGGACTGGATGATAAATTCACACGTGGTAAGTTTATCCAGAGATCAGCCTGATGGCATTTATCTCCTGCTAGTGTACAGTCGAGCAGAATTAATTTGAAACATCCCTGTATATGTGTCAGCATTCTGAATGTGTGAATTCATTCACAGTAGTTTGTGCAGTTCAATGCATATTATTACACTATTTATTATTTGACACACACACACCTAAACAATTAAAAACAATTCCACCCTGTCAGAATTTCATCTCCATTCCCTCCTCAAGTCCTGCTCTTCTGCTCCTTGCTGGGCTTTCTGTTGATAATTCATGTGTAGGCTATAATTTAATCTCTGCAGGATACCGTTTTCCTCTCACGGTCATGAGATGCTCTGCTATCAAACTAGCACTTGGTTGTTGAGAGCGAGAGAGAGAGAGAGAGAGAAAAAGAGAATAATGTGAGGATATTACATGCTGGGGAGATTAAGAAGTTTCTTTACATTATATAGCAACATAATGCTTTGCCAGCTGTTAGATAAAAACTACGGTATGTGTACTTTCCTCCTTTATAAAGGGAGAGAGAGAAAAAGAGACAGAATAGCAGAGATAAATTTAGGCTCTAAACCTATCAGATTTATTTTGTGGTGCAGCCAGTGAAAACATTTACGACACTGACAGATTAATGAGAGATTATCCTACATTTGGAGGAAGAGGAACATGATATCCTTTTTCTGTGGCGAGACGTTACTCACCTGGTATCTAATCTACTAAATTGTTTGTTATTTTTGTTCTAAATTAAGTGTGTTGCCATCTATTCATTTATCAAGCAAAGAAAGAAGGATAGAGGACGGCAGAACATATTCAGGTCACTTTCCTGTACTAATACAAGTTTTTCAAAACTTTGTGTATATAGAATACTGCAGTGATGATGTTATTTTTTTCAGTGATGATGTAGACTTTCCTGTCTCACAAGTTTACCTAGAGCAATCCATCATATTTTTGGTCATACAGTATGTAAAGTAACTGTTTTAATACATTTTTATTCGATTGATTAAGTCTAATGATTGTTCAGAAATCATTCTAATATATTGATTTGGTGCTCAAGTAATATTTGTTATTATTAACAATAATGAAGAACATGCATTTCTCATCACATTTTTCTATTTCTTTCATTAATGATAATAATAATAATAAATACTAAAGTTATAATCACACACACACACACACACACACGCACACACACACACACACACACACACATATATCTTCTTATTTTATTCTTCTTCTATATATATACTGAACAAAATTATAAACACAACACTTTTGTTTTTGCCCCCATTTTTCATGAGCTGGACTCAAGTATCAAAGACTTTTTTATGTAAATAAAAGGCCTGTTTCTCTCAAATATTGTTCACAAACCTGTCTAAATCTGTGTTAGTGAGCACTTCTCCTTTGCCAAGATAATCCAACCACCTTTACAGACGTGACATATCAAGAAGCTGATTAGAAAGCATGATTATTGCACAGGTGTGGTTTAGGACGGCCACAATAAAAGGCCACTCTTAAATGTGCAGATTTACTGTTGGGTTTCATCTATATTTGGGTATAAGTTTAGCCAGTTTGGTTTTACTATAGTGCAGGGGTTTGCAACCTTTTCGGCATGAAATGCCATTTTTTATTTTTCTGGTTAACCACTGTGCCAACAACCAGGGGATCTTTAAAAAAAAATGTGAATAACAGATACACAGTGTGCTCTCTCTCTCTGTGTGTGTGTGTGTGTGACAAGGTCAATGTATTAAAACAGTTCAGTTTAATCCCCGTTAATGCGCTGCTTTAATTGATGTGCGTGTGCACATATACACAACAGAGATCTGAGATTGCGCTGTGCAAAAAGTAACATTCAGAAGCTCATAAACTTGTCCGTGCTGCAACGCAACTTTTATTTATCGATACTGAATCGCTACATTATATTTCTCAACAACAAGAGGAAAAAATCATTGTTTGTAGAGAGAGACAGACGCAGACAATTTACATCTCTCACTCGCTCTCTCTCTCTCTCTCTCTCTCTCTCTCTCTCTCTCTCTCAAAATGGCCATACTTGAGAAAAACTTTTCACCACTGGATATAGCTGTCGGTCATTTAACATTTCTGTTGTAAAACGTATTATTAAAAGTTGACTAATATTAAATGATTTGCAGCTTCATCTTACGTAAGATGGTTCTCCTTGGCGGGACATTTACTACTGACTTGTTCTTTCTCATCTTGCTGTATCAATATCATCACACGAAGCACTGTTTTAACACTTATAAAAACATTTTAGAAAATTTAAATGGCACTATTAAAGCACATATGGTCAAAAACTATCAGGAACTCTGCAAACAAGATAAATCATGAGGCAAAACAACATTATTTATTAATGTTAGAAGCCTATTATACTACCACATACCATAGGAAGTCTCATGTCACTAAGTTCATTAATAAACAAATAACTATATATCAAATTATGCCCTGTTGGCAATAAATAAACATACAAGAGCTTAATATGTGAATTCTAGGAAATTTTGATTTGAAATGTAATATAAAGACATTTACTCTAGACTATAGTATTATATTTCCCAGGGATGATTGAACATATAATCCTTATAGTCCACACTAGAATGTCTTCATTTTCACCATGTATGAGTAGGTTTCCAATAGTGACAGAGTAACTTGTCATTGTGAGATGTGAAGGCACACAAAGACTCTCCTGTAAACAACCGCTCTCATCTTGCTAAAGGTCTCTTTTAATACTCTTACATGTTGTTTACAAGCCTTGAGAAGTAATATCGGTGACAAGCCTCTCTTGACCCCAATTTCAGCATCTTGATCCCCATTTTGCACGTGTTAGCCATCTTAACTTTGACGTAAGGAGAAGCGTAGTGTGTAATTGATCCCCTTTTTCGCATTATAAGCTGCAGTTTAATACTTTCTGTTTGTGTGCAGTACTACAGAATAGCTCATAAAGATGGACTCCTCTGTGACCTACTCTTTTCCCCTTCATCTCTTTCCTTCAGTTGCTTTTGAGTGGAGTTTGCTGTGAAAAAGTATCTCTAGTGTTGCTCATTTGATCTAGTGATTTGAACAAACCCATAAGAATTAAACTTCAGTGCGTAATTAATCCTGTACCGTTTGTGTTAGAAACATAATTGATTCCAAAAAGTGTACCCATAGTGCTATTACATTATGAATTTTGCCAGATGAATCATAAAACTAGTATAACACATGTCCTGAAACATATCTAGGAACCCGTTGGGGCCAAATTCACTAAAATCTTAAAGGGATAGTCTAAATTTGTCACAGTGAGTTATCTACAAATTCTAATATTTTCTCAGTATCACCATATTGATTGCTTACGATAAAGATCAATGGTGTCACTTCAGAGTGTATGGTGATACTGTTATGATGTGATGCTTAAAGGCACCTATTATATATATATATATATATATATTCACTTTTACATGGTGTTTGGACATAAATATGTGTTGGCAGTGTGTGTACACAGCCACCAAGGGTACAAATCCAATTTAATAACAATCAAATCAAAACAAATCAAAACTGAGTTGTAAGGACACAGCCCTATTCTGGAAAGAAGGTGGGAGCAGTGGATCATTTGCATTTCAAGATGCATGCACAAAAACATCTCAGGTTACTCGTGTAACCCATGTTCTCTGAACAGGAAATGAGACGCTGCATAGCTATGATGTAATGGGAATGCCCCTTTCATGTGCCAATTGTCTTAAGCCCATATGGAATCATGTCAGTTCATTGACTGATGTGTGGGAACCACCTCGACATCACTACATCACCCACTCTAATACTAGCAACCACGCTATCAACTCCTTAGATTTTCTGCTGAAGAAGTCCTGTTGACAGTGCAAGGAGATTGTGCAACAACGATCTCTTTCACAGGATTAATAATAAAACCTGATAATAGTGTGATGAAAGGACCATCCTTCTGCCAATGAGCTCAAAAACCTAGCAGTGAAGAGAGATCTCGCACCTCAGACGCAAGCAAGATAGCGTGCCTTACCGAATGAGAAATCCTATGTATTGATGTGGTGAACCTTCTGCTGCTGGCACCAAAACACACCAAAAACTGTCAGAACTTCAGCCATTGGCTTGGGCTGTCCACATAAAGCTTCAAGCTCGAACAAGGCAGAGCAGGTGAAGCCCCTCGTCTCCAACAGAAGCAAAAGAAGGAGGACAAAAGGAGTGAAGCACGACCACCTGGGAGCAAAATGACATGAACAAGACCTTGCGGACATAACTGGGTCTGGGGCATATGGCGTTCAAACGGCAACTCCAATAAGCCCTCCAGGATGATAGACAAGTCCCAGGAAGGAAAACTGCACACCGGCCTCAAACAAAAAACCCAAAGCATAAACAAAGAGACCAAACAATGTTTACCTAGGGGGACTTTGCCTGCATACCTGTGCATACATAAACCCTCAAGGTGGTAGCAGCCACTCCGCCTCAAACTTCTGCAGAAACTCCAGCACTGAACCAATCGGCATCTGATTGGATCCACTGCATGAGCCGAACATCGCGACTCAGAAACCTTTCACTTGCAAAAAAAAAAAAGCCACTTAGTATAAGGAGCCCTAGCATTATCAACAGTTTCCTGAATGTCCACAGGAAGACCAAAGGTCACAGCTGATCGCCCTTGATCGGCAACACCCATAACCTCTACATCTCGGGATGAAGGTGCCAGATCCTGCCCAGAAGCTGAGACAGCAGGTTTTTCCTAATTGGAATCTTACTCGTGGAGTGCTCTAGAAAGGAAACTAGCTCCTAGAAACACGATGGAGACTACAGTAGCTCAGTAAAGACCTCAGAACGCCGCGCTTCCTGGCCAATAGGCAGGAAAGCGTCAACTGAGGCGGACCCAAAATACTTTGAGTTGGACACAGCGGTGTACAAAATGTCATTTAACCCAGAAGGAAACAGCCTTGTGTGCCCCTGGGCTGGGACATAAATAAACTATAGCTCCATATCTGAACCCCAGTCCACAGAGGGCATCAGCGGCTTCTGGAGCAGCACAACAGGGGAAAGCGTATGAACCCTTTTTAAAAACTGCGAGCCTTGCACAAAGAGTTTTGAGAACGAGATTCTTACAAAATTTACAGTTAGATGCCCAATAAAAACCATTGCACACGTGAGACAAACCCATACAGTTAACACAATTACTGTGCTGGTCGTTGTTCACAATAGCTGGGGCTTGAACAAAATGATGCTCAGAAAATCTAAATGGGTGGGATCTTTTGTTTTCATAGCTAGCTTGCTCTTGCTATCCTCTCTGAAATCACCTACCCTACCTTTTAGAATGTTCTTGAATTAGGCCACAGACTTTTGGGGACAAGCTATATTGACTTCACCAATCTAGAACACAATAGCAACTAAAAACCTTTGAGAACACCTCTGTGGAGTATAATTATTCAGCTTTTCTCTTTGTAGACTCCTGTGTGAGCCTGTGACTCTGAGCACACGATGTGATGTCCACTAAACTGCCATCTCACCACCAAACATCCACCCATAACCTATTTCTTTCTCCACCACTCCATTCTAGACCTTCCTTTGCAGTTTAGTTATAATGTCAGTGAGACGTCATTCTTACAGAGTGTCAGCTCCTTTTTTCCCCTGTTGTCTTTCTGTCCATTTTTTCACCATTTGCCTTCTCATTCTTTCTCCTTCGTCAAGTTAGATTACTTCTCTTGGTGCAATAGTAAATGCATAGTTACACATGAGTGAATATCTGGAGTCAGACAGACCTCTTTGGCTCTATTAGTTTGATTTCACATAATGTAAACTAAAATGACCATTCTTAAAAAATTAAATAAAACAACAACAACAACAGCCATGCAGGGAGAGTTCATACTGCCTTTTAAAGAGAGAATTCACCCAAAAATGACTGTTCCATGTTGTTCAAAACGTGTAAGATATAGCAGAACAAAAATTAAGATACAATGAAGAATGTTTCTGCTTTTTTGTCCATCCATTAAAAGTCAGTAGACCCCATTGGCTTTCATTGTATGGACAATAAATTAAATATTTTATAAAATGTTTTATGTTCCATAAAGAAAGAAAAGCAAACTATCGAATTTTAAAATCCTCCTAGCTTTAATTCCTCTACTCCTCCTTAATAATTTTGTAAGAACTAACTGGTTGTAAATATTTCCCCTGGATGTTTTTTTTTTTTTTTCTTAAGATGAAAATACTCCGGTCTCGTCTCCTAAACAGTTAACCCTTGGGCAGTCAGAAGTATGATAGAAAATTATATCCTGTATGCTTCAGACATCATCAAAATATGCCTTATGATTTGCATTTAGACGAGTTGATTATTATTATGCACCCTTGTTATGTCAGAGAAGATACTGTAGGAATAGACAGCATACTCATGTTAAACAGTGTATAAAGAAGTGCATATGTGACAAAGATGAATATGACATTTACTTTAGAAAAAGAAATGTCTCACATTGTCACTGTCAGATTCAAAGTAATCAAAATTATGACAATGATTAATTGTTGATTTTCATCATCAACTTGATTGAGATTTAAATATAAATGTAGTTTTATCATTAACTGAGGGTTGTTTTGCCAACCTTGTTTTCTTTTCAATGTCACAATTTCTGATGGGAATCTAACAAAACTCAAGTCTCATTAAAAGGTATTTTACTGTTACATGAGAACCATAAATCATTGTTATACAGTACTTAAAAGTCCATGGACGGCTTTATGAACTTTAAATGATTTAACTCAATAATCCAGGAGTAGAAAAAAAAATCCTGTATGACTTGCCAACAGGCAACAAAGTTGATTTTTTATTTTTTTTTATAAGATTATCAGTATTGTAAGAACAAACCTTTCAAACGCCAGAACCCATCACAATGTTAATCTCTCAGTTGAGGATAGTAATACAGAAAAAGTATAGCTGTGTTTACCCACCTTTGAGAGTCTTTTATTTTGCAAGTCAATTTATCACTTGGGCACAGATAGAAAATGTGCAGAAGTTTAATTAATCGTTAAGGCCTTGTAACAGATTACTGTTATATTTAGATGGGTTATACTTATAGGTCATATTATTCTTTATATTTGTGCAAACCTGTCTCTCTTTTTTTTCTTCAGATTTTCTTTTGAACCAAGCATGTGATAGTTACTTTGGCTGATGGCACCTCAAGAATGTTCACAGTTCCAGAACATTCGTTAGCAGCTACACTGATCTGTGACATCAAAGGCAGCAAATAGGAGAACAGTCCATTTCAAGGTTTTAAGAGCATCCTAATGGGGTCATGTGAACCAGTTAAACTTCCAGTTATTATTCCAGTTCCAATTCAATAAAAAAATCTATTTGAAACCTGTGGTAATGGAAAGATGGTGTTGATTACCACAATGCATTATATTGACTCATCACTGAGTTTGTAAAAACAGCTTTATATACTGTACAGGTGTTCTCATATTGTTTCATACTGTACCTATTTGTCTTTCTTTCTTTTATGGAAAACAACTGCAAAAATTATGAAGAACAGTAGCTACTCATTGTTTTCCATGCATTTAAATAAATGGAGACTTCCAAACTTCCAAAAGTACTCAATGTGATGAAATCTATAAAAGAATCATAAAATGTAACCATATGATGTGCTATTGTTCATATTTTCCATATTCATCTGTAAGTAACAGTATTTTCAGGGAATAACAAATTCCCTGAAAATATCCTGGCCCCGCCCACCCTGGACTGATTTTCTGCGAATGGAATCAAGCTTCCAAACCACAGCAAAATAGACAAGCTAAGCACACCACATTAACAACCATATTTTTCCTCAAATAATGAGTTCTAATCAAGTTGACCTGCGTTTCAAAAGAGGGCAGGGAACTACTGTTCAGGCATGTCCCATTGCTTCTCATATAAGTTACTGCAGTATGCTAGTTCTCCAATGTCATAACTTTAGATGCACTGACATTAAAATCTGTTTGTCACCATAATAGCTGGTGGGCTGCCAGACAGTTATCGACAAGACATGGTGGGGGTGGGGGGGCAGCTTGACAGTAAGCATTTCTGCCAGTTTAGGCAAGTTCTGCTACTGGAGGAAAGAGAAAATGCTGATCAGCAGACCTCCACTCTTATGTTCTCTTATGTTCAGTTTTGAACTTGTCTTCCTTTTTTTTTTAGAAATGACTCAAATAACAGTCAAAATGTCACTGTCACCAAAAATGTTTATTCTGACATTGGAAAGATTATTATTATTATTATTAGAGCAAGACACTACAGATTAATAGGACAGATATCATCATTCATCATACACCTACTTCCTAAGTTCATTAATAACTACATTAACACAACAGGTTTGTATTGCAAGTTTTCTGATATGTTTAAATATTTGAGGATGAAAACAAATGTAGTCAATGTAGACATTATAAAGAAAAAAGTCATACATATTTTGACAGAGAAGCATAATTTTTCAGATTTTCTATTATGTATTTTGAAGCATTTGAAGCTCTGAAACTTTTTAGCAAACTCACGTAAAAATATATTGAAGGAGGGCTTACATTTTTTCCATTTACAAGTCTGGATATGATATTTACCCATCAACAAAACAAAATTTACAATTGTAATGTTTTCACAGAGGCGTTTGTTCCTTATGTCATTTGCCTGATTTTATTCCTAAATTGTTTTTTTTTTCTTTTTTTTTCTTTTTCCTGATTGTTGACAGAATCTTCTGATATATTTGATACTATGTAATATTTTTGTAGGTCACCCAACAGTTTGCTTAAATACATAAGTAAATATTGAAGATTGGTCCTTGGTTTAAAAACTTGATCACATGCATTTGGACCCTTCATTTAATCAAAACTTCTTGACTGGAAGTAACCCGGATTTTTGAAAGCAGTCAATTTCATTGCAGGAATGACAGGTGAATGCCAAGGAGATGTGATTATGATCACTGCTCGGACAAAAGCGACAAGGAGAAGTACCATGAGTAATCTTTTTAACAGGTGTCTTGTGTAGCCATGCTGGTATCCTCTTTATTCCTCTTTCAATTGAACTGTCTCAAAAAACATCCAATGCTGCCCAATTTTTTTTTTAAGTGGTCATACTGTATGATGTTGCTAAAAAGAACATTATTTTGTGTATTTGATGTAATGAAATGGTTTTATGTGGTTTAAGTAAAAAAAAAAAAAAAAAAAAAAAACACATTATTTTCGACATACTGTACATTATATATTGTTGCTGAAAAGCGTATACTGTGAGGCCGTGTGTCCCAGAACCCATTATAAACGAGGCATTTGTTGCATCCAGTGGGGACATAATTACGGAATATAAGGACAATAGTATACTGTCTTTCTATGCATTGCATTGCATCGCGTCGCGTAAACATAAAACCATGTCTGCATTTGTGATCGGAGAAATGACAAACAACAAGCACTACTCTACACTGCTTAAAACTCGCGTTTGAATCGTCAGTGGCAAATCCTTTAAATATGGAAACGTACTTACAGACTGTGAGCATAGACAGTAAAAGAAATGGACACAGCGACCCCATTGGAACTCAACTGAGACAGTTGAAGCCAATTTTTATCGTTTTTTAGCACTTCCGTTTCTGACGCACAGACTCAAACTAAGCTTGACGACGTCAGCAACCTGTCTGACAGATGTAAATGTTATAGTAGCTGTGCGTGCAAACTGCCATCGTTAATCTTGCAGAGACGGCGAGCTTGAGCGGAGAGTTCTTTGGCGTGAATGAGCAGGAGTAAGTATTCTGATTAATTATTTTGTATAGTATTTTAAAATGTAACACCAGTACACCATATTAAGTTAATTGCCTGCGAGCTTCTCCTCCTGTCTGTACGGTAATGCGACAGAGAGTTGAGTTGTTATGATGCAATCGTTAGCCTATTTTTTACAAAAACTGTTTCTGCGGGCCATAATGTAACATAAAAGGTATGGAGCCCTTTATACATTGTCATGTATCTTTAGAAATAAATAATGGACAAACTGAGCCTTTGAATTCCTCAGATGTAAAGTTATTCGCTGTCAAAGTGACGCCAAAATGAATGGGAGTCAATGGGAATGCTAACGCAAGTGAAGTTCTGCTACAAGATGGCAGCACGCAGCCGACTTCAACTTCCGGTCGACTTCCTTGCCGCCTGACTGTGAATCAGAACAGTTGGCATTGTAGTCTTCTCTCAGGATCAGGAAACAGTCCTCCATAAAATGCACTGAAAATGCATCTGAATTCTCGGGTATACTGTAACTGTTCTGGAGCAGTGTTGTAAATACAACTTATTAGGGCTCAAGCCCGAAGGGGCGAAGAGCCCTATTGTTCTTCTAAGGATTATTCTTGTTATTATTATTTTTATTTTTTATTAAACCTTCCGGGGTGTTTTGGGGGCCTTAACATGCTCAAAAACTCTTGAAAATTGGCACACACATTGGAATCTGCGGCCATCAGGACGCCGCAGAGGCTGGTACCCGGGCGTGGCATAGGGGCTCTACAGCGCCCCCTGGAAGACAGTCAGAATTCTTGAACCATAGCTCACACACACTTGCATGTATTTATATCAAACTCGATACACTTATAGATCTCATTGAGCCGAACAACTTTCACACTTTATGTCATAGGCTCCGCCCAACAGGAAGTCAGCTATTCAGGGCTGTTTAAAAAAAGCATGCTCTGGAATTTGAAATACTCCTCTGAGGTTTTCAACCCGTTCGCCACGAAACTCGGTGAACATGATCTCAAGACATTGAGGATGAAAAATTGCGAGGGGATTTTTGATATCTCGAACGGTTTGCCCGTGGCGAGGCATGGAACTTATGGCGAGAAATGAGAAACGGGAAATGTCTAATAACATCCACATACATTTCCTGAATTTGATCAAACTTCATGGGTTTGTTCGTTGTATGATACCGATTGTATATATGTGGCTATTAAGAGTCAACGTTATAGCGCCACCAACTGGCAGCAGGAAGTGTGTCATTTTCCAAATGCTTTGAATTCAGCATCTTATTTTTACTCGATTTACTTAAAACTTCATCAGAATAATGACAAAACACGGCCGTTGTAAATCTGTTGTGGGGATATTGATATCTGATATAGTGTTGCCATGGCAACGTGTCAAACTTGAATGTTCTGTTATGGTGAGTTTGAGGCAGACAACAAGCTCAGATTTACATGAAACTCAAAACACATATCAGTATTCTTGATAGCTAGACAATGGCAAAAGCTTTTAAAAGGGCGTGAAGGAGGCACTCTATAGCGCCACCTTTTGTCAAAAGTGGGGGGGGTTAGTTTCAGCTACAGACACCAAACTTGGTACATAAATTGTTCTTTTCAAGACGGACAACTTTCTAATTCACAGTCATCAGCTACGATCAACAGGAAGTCGGCTATTTTGATTTGAATGTGTATTTTTGAGATTTTACAGTTGTGAATTAATGAATACTCCTCACAGGGGAAGTACACTATACACACCAAACGTTGTCTACATGAAGAAAAAACATCGAGGAACTTAAATTGCGAACAGATTTTGGTTAGCTTGAACGGTTTTGTCGTGGTGATTTTTTGAAATGACAGTAAAAAGTGAAACATTAATCGTCTTGTATTTTTAAATTGCAGCTTCCAAACCTTTAAAAAACATTTTTAATTTAGAAAACCAGTGATTCTGAGGAAATATGCATAGTTTCATGACTTTACAGCACTGTATGATTAAAAGAAAATTAAAAAACTGTCAGACATCTGATCTCACTCTGTCACTCTGTGTGCTGACTCTGTGTGTGTGTGTGAGTGTGAGTGGGGGAGGGGTGTGAGCTGAGTGGCAGACAGACAGAGAGAGAGAGAGACTTAAACATCTCTTTAATCACCAGAAAAAAAACTGTATTTTAAATAGTTATTTTTTTGTTGTTGTTGCTAATTGTGCTGTTATCATTACATCTTAAGAAATATCTTAGGCCTTATCCTTTTCTGACAGTTTCAGGGATTAAAAAAAATCCTAAAAAACCTTATTTGTGCTGCAAATAATAATTTCAAACTCATTTGATACTGACCTCTGTCACCCTGTGACATGACATTTATTTGAATTTACATAATCTCAAGGATGTAACAGTAAAACTGTTCAGCTCACAGAAGAAGACTAAGCTTTAATGCAAGCAGAACTATTTCACAAATGCTTATAGGTTAATGAAATCATAACAAAACACTTTTAAATTATTTAAGGATTTGGTAACACTTTAAAATAATGTCTCAATTGTTAACATTAGTAAATGCATTGGTAACACTTCATAATAGCTGCAATTCTTAGCTAAGCATTAGTAAATAGTCAGTTCATGCTTTATATAGCCTTCTCCCAAAATTAATATTTTAGTAAGCATTTTATAAATACAGCTATAATTAAATTGTTCATGGTTTATATGCACATTTATTTTGAAGAGATTAAAGGCTGTAATCTCCCTAAAAAAATGTAAAATAAAAAATAAAATAAATAAAATAAACAAACACAGAACTCATAAATATTTATTTCAAGATGCAATAAAAGAAAACTGTACACTTGAATTTATATATATATATAAATATATATATATATATATATATATATATATATATATATATATATATATATATATATATATATATATATATATATACACACACACACAATTGCATAAGTTTATATTTAAAAATGTTTAGCAAGTGTACAGCTAATAATAATAATAATGCATTTTATTTAGTTTTAGCTACAGACACCAAACTCGGTACTTAAATTGTTCTTATCAAGACGGACAACTTTCTAATTCACAGTCATAAGCTACGATCAACAGGAAGTCAGCTATTTTGATTTGAATGTGTATTTTTGAGATTTTACAGTTGTGAATTAATGCATACTCCTCACATGGGAAGTAAACTATACACACCAAACTTTGACTACATGAAGAAACAACATCGAGGAACTTAAATTGCGAACGGATTTTGGTTAGCTTGAACGGTTTTGACGTGGTGATTTTTTGAAATGACAGTAAGAAGGGAAACATTAATTGTATTGTATGTCTAAATTGCAGCTTCCAAACACTTCAAGGCATGTTTTCATACAGAGATCAAATCATTATGAGGAAATATGCATAGTTTCATGACTTTACAACACTGTATGGATAAAAG
This sequence comes from Carassius auratus, assembly GCF_003368295.1. NCBI lineage: Eukaryota > Metazoa > Chordata > Actinopteri > Cypriniformes > Cyprinidae > Carassius > Carassius auratus. Next base: position 9,942,100 of record NC_039273.1, on the reverse strand, counting down.
AAAAGAAAAAACTGTCAGACTTCTCAACTGACATGATCTCACTCTGGCCACTCCGTCTGTGTGAGGAAAGGGAGGGGGAGAGGGAGGGGGAGTGTGAGTGTGAGGGGGTTGGTGACTGTGAATCTTTGGTGACTGACAGTGTGTGTGGATTGTAGGGAGGGGCTGTCTGGCAGAGAGAGAGAGAGAGAGAGAGAGAGAGACCTAATCATTCCTTTAATAATCAGGAAAAAAAATCTATATTTTAAATTGTTATTGTTTTTGTTGTTGCTAATGGTGGTGTTTTTTTCCTTTCATTACAGGTTAAGAAATCTCTTAGGCCTTATCCTTTTCTGACAGTTTTTGGGATTTAAAAACATCCTAAGAAGCCTTATTTGTGCTGCAAATTATAATTTCAAACTCATTTGATACTGACCTATGACAACCTGTGACATGACATGACATTTATTAATCTCATGGATGTAACAGTAAAACTCTTCAACTGACAGATTAAGCTGCAATACAAGCAAAACTATTTCACAAATGCTTATAGGTCATTAAAATCATTACAAAACACTAATAAATTATTAAAGGGTTTGGTAACACTGTATAATAATGTCTAATTTGTTAACATTAGTAAATGCATTGGTAAGACTTTATAATAACTGCACTCATTAGCTAAGCATTAGTAAATAGTTCATGATTATAAAGCCTTTTCCCTTAATAATAGTCATTATTAAGCAGGAATACATCTCTAATTACATTGTTCTTGGTTTAAAAGCACATATATTACAAAGGAGATTAAAGTTTCAGTTGTCTTATAAAATAAATCAATAAACACAACCCAGTTTGATTCAGAATTCAGAAATATTTATTTCAAGATGCAATAAAAGGAAACTGTACACTTGAAAAGGTTTTGAGCGATTCTTGAAGGACTAGCATCACCTTCACTTGTACGATGGTTTGAGGAATATATCTTCCAGATAGTACCGCCGCTCCCTATATGCAGAGTATGCAGTCTTCGTAGAGCACCAACTCCCAGAGGGGGCACCAGTTGCTCAAAAAAACAAAACAAATATGCGCCATTCTCCCATCCGCGTTCGCGACCACTCAATAGCATTTGAGAAGAAAGACTTGTAGTCACAAAACAATTGTAATGTGTTCATATAGGTGTCAGCTACAATGCACACCTTATACATTTTTTATACATTTTAAAATAAAGTGTTACTAAAGTTATATATATTGTTCTGTGTATGTGATTTCTGTCACGGTAGGAAATCCAGTGTTTCCTCCGTGTCATGTTTTGTTATTGTTTTTGTACTTACGTTGTCTCCATGTGCTCGTTTAGTTGATTGTCATCACCTGGGTGTTGATTGTCTCGCTCCAGCTGATCGTCATCATACCTCTGCTACTTATACTCACCTCGCTCTCTCTCTGTTGTCAGATCCTCTCTTATGTCTCCATGCACTAGCTGGATTATCGTCTTCCGTGTTTGTGTGCTGGTTTGGATTCGTGTTGTCGTCCGCGTGTCAGTGTTCCGGTCTGTTCCTGGTTCCAACCATTGACCACCTTCACCTGCACCGCTGACTTCACCATCCCGCTCTTCTCATGCCACCGTAGACCTTCCTTGCCATTGCCAACACTCTGGACACTCTTTATCAATAAACTACATCTGATTGCCTGCAATTGCTTCCTCCTCTTTTATCTGTCGTTACAATTTCAAAGTCTAGATTGGTCGGATTAACCCTTTAACTGCCACATCCCTTAAAACTTGATTGTCAGAGGGTTACTGTAAATGCTTATGCCCGCTGGGCACAGTTTTCCCGATGCCACCAGGGTGGCGTTGCACTGATGGCTTGAGCCCGACATCGCTGCTTGCAGCTATATTTTCTAGTTGTTTCCTCTTTTATGTCACTCCCGGACAATCGAAAATGGGCAAAAATGTCAGACCTGGTTGCTGAAACCACACCCACCTAGCTTGAAGTCAGTGGCAATCCACCTGCCACTCAAGTGACCTCGCCCTTAATTATGCAGAACTTAAGGCTTAATATAATTTAAACGGATGAGTTATAAAAAAAAAAAAAAAACACCCCCCTCACAGTTGTCATGAAGGGCAAAACTAGCTATATAGACCAAAATATATATATTTTTTTAAACCAGGTTGAAACGTTTTTTTCGCTGTAAAGTTGGGTATCCCTTACGAAAATTAACCATGGTTTTACTACAAATAAAACCAAAAAACCATGGTTACTGTAGTTAAACCATGGTAACCACAAATTAACAATGGTTTTGCTATATTTACCATAGTTTAACCATGGTATTTGTAGTAAATCTGTGGTTTTACAAATGGCAGTCAATACGCCAAAAAACCATGGGTTACTACAGTTTTACTATAATAAAACCATGGTTATTTTTCGTAAGGGATTTTAACATGGGGAGTCTATGGGATTGACTCCCTTTTGCAGCCAGCTATTTTTCAACGTTGACTCCGCCTATACGTTCAAGTCATCACCCATGGCCCCGCCCACCATCGTTGGCGTCATCAATTCAAACTGGTATCGAAAGCAGAGTGGAGCTTGTGGCGAGTCAGAGCGCAGGCTGCACAGAGAAGGGAGGCACAGTCTGTATTGCACAGCCTTTTTATATTTTGTATGAGCACACCACCTTGATTTGTGAAGATGTGGACGGCTATAGGGAAACTGCTGCTTTTACATATGATACTCGTGGGGTGTCTGCTGGTAAACGGTAAGTGTCTGTTTACGCTTGTCGTTCCGCTGTTATGAATGTAAATGATGCTGCAAGAAACACTGGCGCAGCCGCGTGCGTTTGCTTTCATTGACGAGACATTCATAGAGCGTGTGTCACATAAATCTATTTAGGCAGGTACTGTAAAGAATTGCAATCTGATCAAGTACATGTTGTTGTTCTTGCCTTGCCCTATTCATCACGGGGTTTACATGAATAAAGCGCTTTTTACAATACTCTGTTCTTCTAGGTCTACCATAGTAGTACACCACTGAAAATAAAACATTCGTCAGCGCAAGTTTACTCCCACTGAATGCGTCTTGTACATCGTTCAGATAGATCATTAATTGCTTTTGCACACGTGCAATTTCTTATAGACAGCAGTTATAGTGACATCATACTGCAACCTGTCATTGCACACGTGCACATCGATTTTACTATGATAGTTAATACAAATTGATGTTAACGAAACTGTCAACAATTACTAAGAATGTGTTCAAATGTTTTTAGAATGTCTTTACATGACCCCTATTTTCAAACCTCTTTGAAGTTTAAAGTTTTTTTCATATTTCAGAAGCTTTTATTGATGTACAATATGTGAATCTAAAATACAATTATATGTAATATTGTGCTTTGTAAGTTACCCAACAGTTGCTTTGACATTCTTTGGGGATTTTGGGTTAAAGATGTAACCAAATATTGAAGATTAGTTTTGGGTTTAAAAGTTTGATCCTCTCAAAATTTGGACCCTGCACTTACTCAAAACGTCTTGTATGACAGGAAATAACCCGGACTGTGAAAGCGGTCAGTTTCAATGCGGGAATGGCAGGTGTATCCCGACTCCATGGAGATGTGATGATGATGATGACTGCTCGGACAACAGCGATGAGGAGAATTGCCGTGAGTAATCTGAACCTCTTTTTAATAGATGACTTATGTAGCCATGCTGGTATCCTCTTTGTTCCTCATTCGACTGAAATCAGAAATTCTTTTATAGACAACTTGCTAGGTTTTGAAATGGGAATAATCTTAACGCACTATTTCTTTGTAAAGCCTCCAATTGTCACGAGTTGTGGCTTTAGGTACCTTCACACTGGATGTTTCAAAGCTTTTACTTTCAATTTGTATATATTATGAAGTATCATGTATTGGACTATGCACTTTTGTAAAGCTGCATGTAATCAATTAAAGTCACATGTATAAAATAGACGTTGTCATTTAAAGTGTGAGTGATCGTGCTCTGAGTTTTCATGGCATTTTGAGCATATTATTAGACAGACATCCAGTTATTAGCTGTTAATGGATGTAGGACTTTGCAGGAAGGTTGACAGTTGGGATTGACTTTTTTCAGGACCTACTAATGAAAGACAAACAAAAATCGTAATCAGCAAGTCAAAAGACTTAATTGAGACGTAGGCTACAGCAGAGGGGAGAAAATCGCAACTGGTACAAAATGTAATTATCCCGAAGTATTGGTCACATTATTAATTGCATTAAGTGCAGTAATTATCATGGCTAGTTGATTAAAATGGTAATGTGGAGACACAGTGGAGAGGATGTTTTTTTTTTTTACTTTCAAAACTGATAGAATTAAAAGTCTTGAAGTTACATGGTCATTCGGAATTTTCTGTGTCGTTGACTTTCATTCCCCCAGGTTCAGGTTTTTGTCGCATGCACCTGGTGTTTTCTTGGAGTCGGTTATGCTTGTTTAAATGGATTCATGCTAAGGTGGCCAATTACACATGGTATCTCCAGCAGGCAGGGTATCTGTGGGGCTTCTCCCCAGGTAGAAGTGCTCTCTTGGGCTGTCAGTGGGCTAAATGCTCCTCTCTCTCCTCTGGATGTTTTCCCGTGGTCTTGGACAGACACTGAATTAGAATAATACCTTAAGGATTGTGCTTTGCACTCCCCTCCCAGACACAACCTACTCACAGAATTGGCAGGATTCCTCTTTAGTTGCCCATGGAGACGGTAATAGCAACACTTCACGACACATTCTGCTCCCTCTCCCTCTCTTTCTGTGTCCCTTTTTTCAGGACCAAATTCTAATCACAGTGCTTTGTGTCTGAAGATGAAGTGGGTTCTTCGGTAGAAACCAGCTTAGTGGCTATTTATGTGTGTCAGGATGGCCTTCAGTCTTAATAAACGTCAAATGGACGTTTATTATTACAGCACAAATCAGTGTTGACGAAATGTCATAATACTTTTCAAACAGTGGTAACTCAAGAAAAACAGTTTTAAACTGTTTAACAGTTTAAAAAAAAGAAAGACTGTTTCATAATTTGCATGTACACTACTGTTTAAAAGTTTTGTGTTTTAAATAACTTTAAAAGAAAACTCTTACGCTTATCAGTGCTGTATTTATTTGATCAAAGAAACTGTAAAAACAGTATTATTCGGACATATTATTACAATCAAACAGAACAGTTTTCTGTTTTATTTTTTTTTCAAAATGTAATTAATCCCTCTGATGGCAAAGCTGAATTTTCAGCAGCTATTTCTCCAGTCTTCAATGGCACACTTTCCTTCAGAAATGTATTTTAATGCCTTTGTTGTCATTTTTGATCAATACATCTTTGCTGAATAAAAGTGTTTTTTGTGACCTCAAGCTTTTTAACGGTAGTGTAGTTGTTCAGTAGATGTTTTGTGGAGCAGAAATGTGCCAAAGATATGTAATTTTGCAGTTTGTTAGTTGAAAGAGAGAGCGAGAGGAAAAAAAGATTTTGAATAGTGTTGACTAGGCAGTTTTTTCTCGTTACCATTCCTTATTGTATACATTGTTTCACAGTGACTTTATTTTATTTGAACAAATAGAAAATAACTGACAGATGGGGACATAACTGGTTTCCTTTATTATTATTATTTTTGCATCAGATGCACATATTATTTTGGAGTTGCCACTCTCAGACATCACAACAGATTTTATGGCTGTTTTTTAATAACCCGTTTCACATACCTTTACCACAAATATAACGAGGCAAGTGCCATCTCACTTGCACATGCACAAATTCACAAAATCATTTATTTTTCTCTCAGTCTTTTAAAAAGACGTCAAATAGGGCATATCATACGAGGTCACAGGTCAGAGACATAATCAGGTATCCCGTCGAATCTGTTGAGATAATGAACCTAACCTCCTGTATCACAGGCATGGGGTGTTTCAGAGACGTGAGAGATGCATGTACAAATAATATCTCGTTTTTATATTAAATGAATGTGCAAGGTTACAACTAACAAAGCTGGTCTGTGTTAGAAGGGCTATGAATTATGTGCAGCTATTAGACTGAGCTCTTGTATTATGTGTCTAAATGCACTCCTTTCTTATTCAATCCACACACACACATAGTACACACAGAGTGAAGCGGAGCCAGATGAGTGAGCAAACACTGCTTCTCGTATAATCATTTGCTGATACTGCTCTCCAGGTATTGCAACACCTTGTGAGGAGGATCTCATTTGTTTACTTTGAGGAAGGAATTATTCCTCATGGGAATATAAATGCGCTTTTCCCTTTCTTTCTTTTTTATGTGTAGGTTTAATAAAAATGAGACAAAAGTGCATGTTAACGGGAAGAAAGTTTTAGCAAGAAATAAATATTTTTTATCATGTGTACATGCATGCTGTCATACTAGGTGATTCACTATGTTCTGACCTGTGCGATTGCAGTGAAGATATCACTGTGCTGCACACTTTGAATCACTGATGAATCTGATGAATTGGTCATTTCACAGAGTAATTTCTGGGAAAAGGGAAGTAAACAACAACGTTTTTAGGATATGTTTTCATCAGCAAGTTTATACTTCTTGCATTACCACATTAAACCAAAATTTGGTCATTTGGTAGGTGTTTACTCACTCTCATGTCATTTCATGACTTTCTTTCATTCGAAAAAACAGACAGAGAAATTTATACGCAGTTACAATGAATGATTACTGAAGCTTTCAGGCTTTAAAGCATCATAGAAGTCATAATAAAATATCATAAAAGTTTTTTGAAGCCATTTATCTTTGAAAGCTAACCAGACAGTTTGTGTCTGTGGGCTGTTAACTGTTGCACACTGGATCAGCTAAATTCCTGTCACAATGATTTTTCCAAGTCACATTGACAGAGAAATCTTGAGTGACTTTTCTTTGTTTGAAAATGTAAAGCATATGTTGTATATGAAGGTGAGTTGGCATGTCTGGGAACCAGTTACTGCTGTGGTAGTTATTGCTGGCTTTTGTTATCGCCCAAGGGCTTTGGTTGTTCAGATAATATGATCAGAAAACATGCATTAGTGCATTTGAGATGTTATTGTGAGACAAAGACCCAGGTGAACATGAACTGTCCATGTGCATAATATAAATCCAATTAGTGTCTCTCCATGTGCGGATTTTGTGTGTGTGAGTGAGAGTGTGGATATGCCATATCAGTGGGGTTATTTCAGTTCAAGGGCAAGGAGGTCCTGCTTGTGCAAAAACACAAACTTCAAAATACTAAAACAGACACTGGTTTTTATCCAAGTATCACTTCTGTCCAATTGATGGTGTCTTGTTTGAACGTGCGAACATTCATTAGCATAAAGCTTTCAGTCAGTCTCGCGCATATATACAGTATGTGTGTGTGTATATATATATATATATATATATATAGTGTGTGTATATATATATATATATATATATATATATATATATATATATATATATATAAAACATTTCTCAAAATTTAGAGCGCATACAGGACCTTTTTAAATAGCATTTCCTCTGTAATGCTGATATATTGTGAAAATGTTTTTATTAAGGAACTGTAATAGAGCCGAGGTGAGCGAGAGCGATGGAAACAAAGAGAGGTGACATACGTGTTTTTGCCTGCATATTGTGGATATTGGATACTGTGGATAAGCTTTTTGGGTGAGTTTCATCAGATCCTTACTGATATGAAATCTTGGATGAGTGGGGGTGGGGAATGTGACAGACACATAAGGAGAGACAGAGACCGAATAAAGGGAGAGGTGAACAAAGACACCGCCTCTAGCACACTCCGTAGCTGTTGGTGAAGGGCAGCTGCAGTGGTGATAACACGCTTTTTGTTTCATTTATCAAATTTTTTTCTACATTGTATTCTCGTGGTTGATATGTTCCAGGTGGTCTCTGCTCATCAAGGTGTGCGGTACAATCAGCCACAGGCCAGTGATCCGTTTGGCAGGCTGGTTGAAAAGAAGAGAGGATGTAGAAATAGAACTGCTGCTTCTCACACATGGTTCTTATTTTGGTTTTGCAGTGGGTGGCACTGAATAGGGTGCTGCAGTGATGACTGATTTTTGTAGGCCAACCCACTAGTTAGTATTAAGTAATTAAGTATTTAGTATTAAGTAATAAGCTCTGTGACCAACAAAACAATTATGATTCCTGCACATTTTGTTCATCACGATAAACCTTACAAATGAACTAGCCTTTTATGAATTTAGTTTTGAAAGACTAAGCTTGCCTCCCAAACGTTAGTTTGTGAAGTGGACAGTATGTTGTGCTCGTTGTGTTTTAGCGAGTAGTGACAACACAACAGAAAGCATCCAGCCTTTAGTTTTTTTTCGCATATAATTCACAAGCTTCTTTATATAGTGTGTGTATATTATGGACTATATGTATGTATTGTCATGATGCTACAAAGTTCCTGTTTGATCGGTCCGTGTGCCTGACAGCATACATTTAAGACTATCTAATTCCTGCCAAGATTAGTAGAATATTTCACCATGACTCTGCTTTATTTACATTTCTGTTATTCATGCTCCCGCTCGCTTGTCACTTTCCCAATTTTGGCCTGGAATGGAATCCAAAGAATATTTCAATACCTGTTATTCATGAATAAATCATATGGCTAATAACCATCTACACACAGTGACTGACGTACTCCCAATGTGTGTAAGCCAATATCAGTGTTTGTGTGTGTGGTTTTGTGTCACACAGCTTCAGAGATGATTATTCTTCTGAGCTTGTCTACATCTTGGCCAGTCTTTTCTCAGTCTCATTTATTCACACGAGTCCTTACCTTTCTCCTCTGTGTTTCCTGTACTGTGTCAGCTGTGGAAATCGAGCTGAAAAGTGTCCTAAATCACAGCAGTGCAGCAGGGAGTGATATGTGCTCTAAGTAGCTATGATACTCCGTTGAGATGATGTTAAACGATTCCCACAGTTGTATTTACGACATGGAGAGTTGGTATATTTTATAACACTCTCCTTGCTGAAAGATAGAAAAAGATGTTTGAAGATTTGGTATTTTTTTTCTTTACTTGTATCCTCTCTGGCAGAGAAAGAGAGAGAAAACTCTCTCCTGACCTCACCTAATCTTTCCACGTGATCTCAAGATAATTCTTATGTATTTTACGTAAAATGTGGTTCTATAAAACGTACATTTACTTACCGGTATGTTTTTACAGGTACTGAAATGTACAACACTGACATATTTTCAGCATTTAAATATTCAAAATGACGTATATTGACGACACCTAAAAATGAATCCTTATTAATATTGAAATTGTAGCATTAAGTTTATTATTACTGTTGTTTTTAGTTCTCATATCAATGACCTTTTCAATTCCATTATTAAATTGTTGGTTGTTTTATATAACAAGCAATATTATAATAATTCTGTCATGAATATTCGCCATATAGTCCAGCCCTAATAGATAGCCAATGAGCTTTTGAAGATGAGAAGGGCCTCAAAAGACTGTTCAAAGTCTCTTTCCCCTTTTATTCTCTCCTCCTGTATCTTTCTCACTTTACCCATCCTCCAACTTTCAAAGCCCTCAGTAGTTCCTCAAGTCTCGTCATCTCCTTGACTTGCCAGCACTTCTGTGCTCAGTGCTTCCCATGTTTCTCTCTCACTCTTCTTGCCAGCATGGTCTGTGGGACCCATCACCTCCTTTCCGCCTTTTCTTTATTTTCATGCCCGTGTAAGTGTTCCTTCTGTTTGCAAGCAACCTGACAGTTCCCCAATAGGCCTGTCTCCATGCAAGATTAGTGTGAGGAGGCCCCAAGTCTCCGGCACATGGTACACCAGCAATAATGCTATTCAGTGTGTGTGTGTGTTTATTTCTTTTTTTTTTGCGTGTTTGTATGCTTAATACTGTTTTTACTGTGTTACGTTTTCAGTTTAGTTTTGCATAATGTACCCACACAGAGCTGGTTATTTATTTATTTTTTTTATGGGGGAATATGCTTTCAAAACCGAAGTGAAAAACTTATATAGTTGTTCATCTGGTTAAACTGCAAAGCTATTTTCTCAATATTCTTTAGCTAAGCATGCTGCTACAGTTTGACTTGAAACAAATTTTACACAAAGATTTCAAACAGAATAAGTAGAGCTGAGCTATATATAGAATGTTCATAGTAAATTTCGGATGATTTTATTCACAGTGAAAAAGCAAACAAACACTAAGAAACAAAAAACTAAGAAACAGTGAATTTTGCAGTGATTTTAATGCATTTTTTATTTGGCCATTTAGTTTTCTGGAAACTTAATTTTCCTGTACTCTACTGAAAAGTGTACTTCTGAATGTGTACTCTGACACATACAGAGCCCAGGTGGTGCTTAGCTGCATTAATGAGTGCAGAGCAGGTCTGTCCACTCCAGCCGGACCTCTCAGCATGACTGCAGAACAAACTTCACAGCTACAGCTAGTCAGTAATGAAGGCTGCACTGCTTCAGTAATTAGATTACAGCCTTTCTGATCTTTGTGAGAACACACTGACCCGGCTGCCAGGTGGGTTTAAAGTTTAGAGAACAGACATTTTTTTATAATCAATTACATGATATGTCTGTTCATCAGATTAATTTCAGTGAATTAGTGAGAAAACCCTGCTGGGTTCACATGTGTTTTATTAGGATAAGAGTGTAACTCTGCTGAACACCGGCCCTTCCAGGACTGAGTTTGCTGACCCCTGACATATAGAGTGGGTAAAGAAAAAAATCAAAAATAATCAAATTTGGTTGCTTTGCAGCCTGAAATGAAGATGGACACAGTTTTTGTTTTATCCAGCTGTATTTTCTCTCTCTCTCTCTCTCTCTCTCTTTATTTCTGTAATCAATTGGTAAATTGACACCCCTAATATTAACAAATAAAAGCAAGTGGTGATATTAAGTGTTGGTCTTCCTCAGTGTAGCATACCGGAGCATATAAACTAATCTTAGAGCACTTGCTATATTTCAGAGCCTGCAGTGATGTGAATGTTAAAAGAGAAGGTTACACGCTGAGGTCTTGACTAATTGTCATTTTATTCACCATTTACATTTTTGTTCTTCCATTTGGCAGAGATATGGACTTAGCAAACGAGCAAGAGATTCTGCTGTAATTAACATTCATCTCCATTACCCTGATTAATTATTTTCACTTTTACTTCCTCTGGAGCTCATAAATATTAACCGTTGCACAATATCTTCCTTTCCGATACTGATGTGTCTAAGAATTAATTTTGTAAGGACCTATGTTTATGTTCTTTCTTGATTTGTAAGTTGCTGGTAACTTTCCCTAGAACTTGTATTGCCCTTTTGACAGTTCTACTCACCCGCTATATATCATTTCCACAAATATTTCAGCGGCTTACTTTGTAGTTTCAGAAATGGGAGGGAGAAAAAAAAAAAGAGCTTGAAGCTTAGGGCATGAAAAGAGAGCAAGGATGGTGTTTGGAAAGCAAATGGAATTGACAGAGGCAAGGCCTTCATCTCTCTGCAGAAATGTGCCAAACGTCTGCTCTGTCTTCTTTGCAAAGTAACACTTATTTCAGAAAATGAGCTTAACTACCATTCTAAAAGATTTTCTTTAATTTGTCCAGCAGTGGAGACCATAAATTGTGGGTTTATCTTCCAGATTGGTTCACTTCATTTCCCAGTGAATTTAGTACTGGGTTGGAGGGTGATGAAGCAAATGACAGATGAAACTGGCTGCAAATTGGCACAAACGAGGTAAATACAGGACAGGTGAAGCCTGAATCTTGATTCGGTGTCATGGATTTTCAGTTTGTAAGTGTAATTGGGAAGTTAGTGGACTGGATTGAATGAAAGCCCATTTATACAGAGTAATGGAAAATAATGGGCAATTGTGGGAAGTGAGAATTAAATAAGAAATAAAGGCACACTGTGAGAGCTAATTGACAGTTATGAGAAATAAAGTCACAGCTGCAAGATAGAAAGTCACATGAGATACAAAGTAGCAGACAAAAAGTTGAATTTTTTGGGATATAAATTCACATAACAAGATCAAGTCATGTTATGAGATATGAAATTATTATTACAAGAAACAAAGTAAAGTTGTTTTGCACAATATGAAGTTGGATTGTAAGGTATAAAGTTACATTATAATGTGGCAGTCATAACAAACAAAATTGCAGTTGCACAGCAAGTACAAAAAGCAAAGTTGCAATTATGAGATAAAATTGCCTTTTACTATTAGTTGAAAACTAGCTTCCAAAGGATTGCTGAATAAACCAACATTCGCCACTTTAACCGGATGTTTCACTCAGATTTATTGTAGTACTGACCTACTGCTCAATGCAGTTGTTGTAATAATGGATCAGTGGCTTCTGCAACACAAAGAGATGCAGCGTACCCAAAGCAATGCTTGATGGGTAATCCTTTCTCCCTGCAAAACAGGACCAGAGATCCCAAGAGACAAAATTGCCTAATTGAATTAAATTAATGCAGGGGCTAACAAACCACTTATTAAATTACTAACCGGAGAAGCTGTACACATGATGTCTGCTCTGCTGTCTCTGCCGTCAGTGCTTTTCTAATGTGATTAATCCTGTTTACTATCTCCACCCAGATGGTAAACACTGGGATGGCTGAATGTGTGTTTAAGTGAATGTAAGCATTCATTTTCATGCGTCAAAGCAAATAGGATGACAAACTATGATCTTCATAAAGATGACAAACTGTGATCTAATTTGTAAGTGCCATGCTGATCAACTGACTTTTAACATTATCATTAAATTGTTGCAGAAGGTACATTCTTGGACATTGGAACAGAATGTTTTGGTCAAAAAGGTCAAATGATTGCTTTTTGTGAAAACATTTTTCAGGACATTTGGAAAAAGAGTGAGAGAGAGGAAGGCTAAGAATCGTGGGAATAGTATTTTCAGGACTCGAGAGCTTGAATTAATTTGCTTTGTAGAAATCACGGTCGCAGGCCAGGTACGGCTCCTTCTTCTGACATATTAAAGTGTCAAAATGTGGCTTTGGGTACAGGAGGCAGGGGCTTGTGCATTTGTGTGTGATTCATTTGTGCATGTGATTTAACAACCAAGTGAGTCAAATCCTCAGAGAGAATAAAAACCTAAAGAGTTCGAGAGCGAGACAAAGCACTTCAGCGACAGTAGCCGTGAGACAAAGTAAATTAGTGAGCGCAGTTTTAAGTGAAGAATACGATTCGGTTAACAACTTCTCAATTGTTCTCAGCGGCGTTTTAAAGGCAGTGACTTTCTGGACATAAACCCAGAGAGCCCTTTATTTCACAGCTCTGCTTCAATACCTCATTGATTACAGACTGTGGAAAAGTCAGTTTGTAAGGGCTGTGATTGAGACTGTCGCATATAGACTGACACAAAGTATGGTGGACTGAATGTCCTGTTCATTATCTCAGACCACCTGCCATGTGTAACTCAACTTTTCCCCATCCTGAGCTAGTAGCTATAAGGTTTAGGCTGTGGTGATAATAGTGGTGTTATTTGCGTTGCATGTGAGGGACCGTCCCAGTAGTTCCTGCCTATGCAGAGCCTTTCAGTTCAGTCAAGATACCATTTAATTACTGAAAATCATTGCACTTTTTGATGCTGTTCCTACTCAACTGCAATATACAACTACATAATGCAGTGCATAAATTGTGCTACATTGGTAGTTGCTGTATCTTGAATTATTGCTGTGCATTTGCATACAACTTAACTCTGCTCAGCAGTTTCTGTCACTCATTTTGCCTCTGATCAGCCAAAAAAAGACATCTAGTTGCTTTATCTGCAAATTGCTGTCAGTAGGCCTTTGCAACTCATTACGCAATCACCTGCAATTATTTAAAATAACTAATTACTGTGCAGTAAATTCCATCTAAATAAAGGAATTCTAGGTGAATTAATATAGAATTTAAATATATATAAATTCTAATACAAATCTGTAATTATGTGCTGCTTTGTAAGAGTGTGTTTGTGCATGCGTTCTGTATGTCGGGTGTGTGTTTGTCTACTGTAACGCTATATTTATGCTGTAAACTCGATGTTAATAAGCCCTGTTAGACACACCTCGCTAGGGATAGATGGACCGAGGAAGAGATTTGAGAAGCTGTTAAAACAAGAGTCTTAAATGGAGGAGTAATGAGAAGATAATTTGATTCACTTTACTGGATAGCAGCGTAAATATTCAAAGGATGAATATTACAGTGATATTTTACGCTCACTCTTTCTCTGTACTTTCTATCTTTCGCTTATCATTGTAATTTTCCCACAGACAAATCAGTGGCTTTAAAGAAAAGAGAGCGACTGAAAAAAGAACAGAGAGTGAGAAGGAGCAAGTGTGCAGGAGGAGGGTTGAGAGTGGAAATCCATCAGGGCCATTCGTGGGAGGTGCAGGTGTGTTTTTGAGGAGAATGTTTTAAGAGTGTTCATGTTTTCCAGTCAGAGCTATTTTAAATGTAAAGAGCTCTCAGGGCCTGTATGATGCTTACTCATGCATCAACATAACACACCTGCTACAGGCAGAGATGAAAGTAGAGGGATGTGAAAGAAAGTGACAAGCAGAAGAAGATCTCTCTCTCTTCTTGGTTACCCTTTTTTGTGTTTTTCCAGTCTGTTACCTGCATGGGTTTTTCTTCTTTTTCTCTGTCTTCATCACTTTCTCTCACTCCACCTGCTGTTCACGTCTGTCTCGTTCTTTGGTAACCGCTTACGCTGCATTCTGAGGGTAAGGGGCCAACATTCCAATGCTTCCGTCAAGAAAGGGAGTGTGTGAGGAGGAAAACTACAGATTAAAGAAAGAGAGGGGAAAAGAAAAGGAACTTTTTCTCTTTGCTGGTGGCGGACTTGGGATGCATGGCTTCTAGTGACCCAGATACACTCTCCCCATCCCACTATCCAGCTGCCAAACACGAGCTTTAGCCAGTCTAAGCAGAGGAAAAGGGAGGATTTGAGTACTAGTATGCACTTGAGTATTGAGTACTACAATAGTATGCAATTTTTATTTTTTTGAGAATTGTGTTCTTGATTATTCCAAAAGCTTTCAAACATGTCATTAAAACGGTAAATTAAAATATTGTATAAACAACATATAGGATGCATACATTACAATTCAAGTTTTGGGCTGGTAAGATTTTTATTTAAGTGTTTTATTAAACAAAAATTGTATAGAAGATAAATATATATAAAATGTAATGTAAAGGCCTCTCCACACTGATCGCGCAATCGCCGATGAACTATGAACTTATCTATAATGCTTACCAGAATAAAAATATAACTAGAAGTAAAATATAATTAGAAGTACACTTAGCATCAAGCTACACTTTAAAATGTATGTAATTATTATTATATTCACTTTAAACCATCATTGAGTGTGCTTGTAATAACGAATGTGATCTTATTTTGATTAATAAGCAGCAGACACATGCACAAAATGTTTGTATATTTAATAACTCTACAATGGTAATATTTGTCATAAACATCCTTCATTGCTTTGAAAAATATCATGAGCTGCATACAAAACACATACAGAAAATATATAATCATAATCATGTCTATTTGCATTCATATTTTATGTGCAGAAAAAGAGTTAACATGCTCTGACTCAAAACACTTGCACACGTGGAAGAAAACGGACAGTGCTCTACTGTGAATACATAATTCAGTGAACAAGTAGTAGAAATGTTATTCTCTATAAAGAATGTGAGAAGAAAATCTGTTCTTGAACACCAATGATAACAAGAACTCAGCATCCACTGTCTTCTGTTTTCCGGGACACTCTTACATTTTTCAAATCCAAAGTGCACACACTTGCAGTGGGCAGCCATTTATGCTGTGGCACCCGGGTTGCAATTGGGGGTTTGGTGCCTTGCTCAAGGGCACCTCAGTTGTGGTATTGCCTGAGACTCAAACCCACAACCTTAGGGTTAGGAGTCAAACTCTCTAACCACCAGGCCACAACGTCCCCTATGTCATTACGTCCAATATTTTTTTAGCCTTTTCTCACTTAGTGTGGCGGACTGGCGGCCTTAAATGACTTAACTGCAATGTGATCCATTTAATCCATAGGTATGTAACAATTAACCGCGATTAGTAAACACTGTGTCATTGCTGTTCATAAGCACCACCTGCTGTCAGAGAGTGAATCTGTGTCTCATTCACCTCATCTGCCGATTCATTCAAATATGTTTTATGTAGCATAGTTTCACAAAACTAAAGTCAGACCGTTCTGGTTTTGGCTTCAAATTTTGAAATTATACAGTGTAATTTAGATTAAAATCTACTCATGCTGCATGAATGTTGCAACTGTGTTTGGATCATGATTAAAATTCAATTGTTGCCTCCAATTTTAAATGGAAAAAGTACAAACAAAGCCTTAGTTTGTTCATATTAAGATATTTATTTTATTTGTGTAACAGGCTACTTGTTTGTTTTAAAATTTCTATTTAGTCTTGTAATATTTTAATTTCGAGAAGCAAAATGCAGCAATAGCCTAATAAGCTTTTCATTTACTGTATAATGTCTTTAATCTCATTTTGTAAAAAAAAAAAAAGAAAATTATGGGAAAATCTAATTGTGAAATCATAATCGTGAATCGAATTGAATCGTGAGTTGAGTGATTCATTACTACATCCCTAATCCTTGCTGAATAATAGTGTTAATTTCTTTATTCATTTCCTTTTTGAAAAAAAAAAAACTATTATAAATAACAAACAATTAATGCTTACTGGAGACGCGAACCGGTTCAAATAATTCAGTCCGATTTGGTGAACTGGTTCAACCGAGAAACCGGTTAAACTCACTTAGAACCGGTTAAATCGAACGATTCGTTACCGAACGTGACACGCATTTTGATTGCTGAATGGATGATGATAGACAGTCGCAGCAGACAGAAGATTTTATGTGAACTTGATTTTAATGTCTTCGATAATAATCTGTACTTCATATTGAACTATGGAAAAGCTTCAGAACAGTTGAAATATGTGCACAAAAACATTTTTGGTGCTTAATAATGTGTTTGTGCCTTTCGTGGGGCTCAACAATAACACAGAATAGTACACGCACAATATCGGATTTGGATCGGTCTCGTCTGACTGATACCCGATCCAAAGAAAATGCCAGTATCGGAGCTGATACCAATCCCGAGTATCAGATCAGTGCATACCTAAAAGCAGGTTCTCATCTTGGTGGGATTCATGACTAACAAGAAAAATATGTCGGTAAAAATGAAAATCACTACATGCAAATGCACCTTCCACCACCACAATATCGCACATCCACAGCACTGTCCAATGAATTCATTTGAGAGATCAACGTGGAAAGCCTTTCATTGTTGCCTTTGGTAGGCAAAGCTTGCAAAGGAAAAATCAATATGTGATATTAGTGTTTTACTAGACAGATAATTAGGTGCAGAATGAGCACTTATTTATTACTCAAGAATTTCCCTAGTGTATACGCTTGTATGAAACTCTGGACTAGACAAGATGAAATTTATTTATTAGTGGTTTTTTTTTTTTTTTTTTTTACTTTGTGTGTGTGAGTGTGTCTGCTCACGCACAGCCGCTTGTATGCAAATGCTTGGAACATGGAAAAGCCTACTCTCATCCGTACCTTCTGTCTTTCCATCTGTTTGATTTCTGATGTGTGTAAGTATTTTTCTTGGCTGTAAGTTTTTGTGTGTGTGTGTTGGAGCCAACATTAAGTATTTTACTTATTTTCAGTTAATTATTTACAATTATAGGCATTCCAATCAAACATGTTAATAATTAATTGTTAATCTTGATATCTCACTAATTCAGAAACATAACCTAAATTTTAAATAATAGTTTTCTGTTGTTGTTGTTAGAGAGACAAGTATTTTACTTCTTTCAGTTGATTATATGCAATATGTGCTATTTATTGATTAGTTTATGTTTGATAGTGTAACATGGAGTCAGAGACATTCAGATCCATATGCAGTTGTTTATAAAAGAATGGTCAGACAGGCATAAATCAGGAACAGCATCAGGTGTGTCAAGGGATATCCATAAACAGCAACAATACCAGGCAGAGGTCAGGGCAGGCGGCAGAGAATCACAGGCAGTATAAACAATCCAAAGTCAGACATGGGAGGAACAAACTCAAGGAGAAATTGCTCGGAATTGAAAGACTGGGCTAGAACAACACTTTGCACTTATTAAGATTCCAAACACCGTTTATATAGGGGAGTGGTAATGGGGAACAACTGGTGGTTATTAGCCCCAAGCACGGGATTATGGGAAATTGAGTTGGGAATGGAAATACAAGAATTCCAGAGTCCTGAGTGGAGTGCCCTCTATTGGAGTTCACGGGCTGATAGCTGATGATCGTGACAGATAGCATACTTATCAACATTACTTGACTGCTGTCACTTGAATCATTATTATTTATAGGTTATTATTATTATTATTATTAATTTGTCATCGGTAGCACTGCCTGTATTGTTTTCTCAAATAGGTTAATCCATTCTGTCAATTAAGATAAAAGCATCTGCTAAATAAATAAATATAAAAGTAAGTATAAATGATAGTGAGCTTACATGAAGACTGCTAACTGTTAACTGTAAAGGCCAGGTCACACCAAGCCAACTTCAAAGAACTAGCAGTATAAATGATAGTGAGCTTACATGAAGACTGTTAACTGTAAAGGCCAGGTCACACCAAGCCAACTTCAAAGAACTAGTGCGAAAGCCAATGGTTGTTGCCTCGCGTCAGCAACGTCAGAAGCATCGGACCAAAAAGCTACGCTGGAACACACCATACAGATTACAGCGGATATGAGAGGAACATGCCTGAGAGGAACGAGCTGTTCATATCAGCAGCCATAAATTAGGGATGTCCTGATTAGGGTTGTAACGGTATGAGATTTTCGCGGTATGATAATCGTCTCATAAAATATCATGGTATATGGTATTAAACAATCAAAACAGGGTTTTGTAAACAAGCAGCGCTTGCTTACCATTTTGAATATCAGTAACGTTAATAACTTTAAGTTAATCCTTTTAAGCGACTCATGCTGTTATAAAAACATTTGTGTATTAGAATGATCGACGCCGACGTTGAATCGGGCAAACTGCCGCCAATGTGAGCCCGACGAGAGCAAACGAGTGCTGATCATCAGATTGGTGGGTCCCGGGCTTAACCATTTAGTCTCCTTCTTTATTTTTGTTTTTTAATGAAACAACCTACTAAAAAGGAACATAATTCAGATACTGAAAGCACATTGTATTGAGATATTGGCTGATATAGTGTGTTTTTGGCAAGTTGTATTGAGACTTTTTCTCATGCACTGCCCACACATCGCCTCTTTCTTCTTTACTCACTTGCCCATCTGTCATACTGTGAAGAAGAGACCGAAACATTCCCATTCAGCACACAGTTGGTTTAATCAGCTATTTCCCCATCTCAAGAGACGTGTGTCTGTGTGTGTGTGTGTGTGTGTGTGTGTGAGAGAGAGAGAGAAAAGAGAGAGTGAGTGAGAGATTATGTGCGTTTGGCATCCTGTGTGATTAGAAAGCATAGAGTTGCACTCATAAATCTCAGGCCTGATGTCCTGCTGCTTTCAGTTGAGAGGTGCTGCACTGCTGACCACAGCAGAGAAATGTAGCAAACAATTACTGTTCAGGCTCATACAATGTGTTTTACCTACACAAGCGAGGGCTGTAAGCATAAGAAAAGTCGAAAAACAAGGGTTATTTAACAGTAGTTCTATAGTTCTTCATAGTCATCACAGTGTTGCAGGTATACAAAAGCTTTATGGCTTTGTGGATTTCTTTGTACATCCATAACACACATAGTAAGCAAAGGCTTTTGTCCAACATGTAATGCCTAGTAATCCCGGTTCTATAGTGATTAGTTGCCAATTACCCATTTATACCCTATATCTTGTCTCTCTTAGAGGATTGAGAGTATTAGCCGATCATTTGGCTGCTGTTTTCTGCTCTGGGTGGAGTCTGTAGACGAGTTAAAGGACAAGACTCTGGGTAGGTGCCCAGGGTTTTATTAATCATAAAGGGGGAGAATGCAAGTGATTAGGCTTCATTCCAATATTTAAATATAGTTTATTATATCCAGCCATCCATTCTCCAAACCAGTTCTCATGGGGTCAGAGGAATTGTTTTTATGTTTATTATTTATTTAAAAATGTCATTGTTTTTTTTTTTGTTTTTTTGTTTTTTTAAACTGCTAAATCACAGTCATTTTTTAGCTGTGCTGTTAAATCGTCATTGTATGTGCTGGACTTTCAGAAGGTGTGGTTGCATACAGTTGCATGGGGCTCCTATGTTCACCAGGGTCTTGATTTCATTTGCCTCAATTAAAGTTTTTCCCCACATTGCCAGCTCTATAAATGTCAGTCTTATTGCCAGATCAGTTCCAAGGGGTCTCTGTGGTCCAGTTTGCATTCAGACTCATACGCTCTCTTCTCACTCATCCTCTCACACTCTCATTCCAGTACTTGGCAGATATAGGTGTGAACACTGCCAGACAAAGCAGTGGCTGAACCTGTGGCTTCATCGCTTAGAAGATTGTGTTTGACTCATCCATGCATGTCACCATAACCAGACAAGACAAACAGCCAACCTCCTGAACCACCTCGCCTGTTATCCTCCATGCTCTGACTTTCCTTCCCTCTTTGTCTCTCTCAGTTTGATCACACACTCATTACGGAGTAATCTTGCAGAGGCTCCTTTGTGCCATCCTTGCCTCACTGTGCTGGATCGATGTGTCACGAACGGCCTTATTATGTCTCCTCAGCCCCCATGTCATCAGCTGAATGAATCCTGAGTTAATGAACATCCCAAGTCTTTAAGGCTAATTTATTTATACTGTGTGTCTGAATGTGATCAGTGTGACATTGAGGATTTGAGTTTAGTTTTAAATTGGCAAAGTCATTTCTTTGCTGCCTGTCTGTCTTTCATTCTCTCCGTTGTTCTTTCTTGCTGTCTGTTTGAACAACCAATTGTTCACTTTCATTTTCATGTTTCATTCATTCTGTTTTTCTATCTTTTTTCATTTGTGGTTTGTCTGTTGTTTGTTTGACTGATTGTTCACTCTCATTTTGTATTTTGGTGGTTCTATCTTTTATTCTGTAATTCATTGAATCTGTCTGCCTATCATTTGTTTGTTCTGTCTGTCCATTTTTTGTTCACTCTCTGTTATTGTCTGATGTTTGTTCATTGATTGTTCTTTCTATCCGTCTACTGTTTGTTCACTTTGTCTCTTGTATCTGTTGTTTGCTTGTTCATTCTGTCTGTCTGGCTGTCTGTCTACCATTCATTTATTTGGTCAGTCTTTTTATGTTTGTCTATCTGTTTTTCTGCTGTTCCCTGTTGTTTAGTCATTCTGTGTGTTTTGTCTCTCTGTCTTTGTTGGTTGTTTGTTTTGTCTATCTGTCTGTCAGACTTTTGTATGTTCGTTGTATGTGTCTGTCTTAAGTAGGTTTGTTCCATTTGTTGTGCTTAATTGTTTTCTGTTGTCTGTTCTTTTTTTTGGATCTGACTGTCCTGTCTGCCTTTCATGTGTGTGGTCTGTTGTTTTGTCTACCTATCTTTCCATGTATCTGTCATAGCTGTGTTTTGTCATAGCTGCACACAGTAGGTGTGTGAGAGTTTCTTTTTGTTTGTGTGCATAGTGAAACATGATGTGAGGAAGGCTGGAATAATTAACTCAGCATTGCTTGAGGAGCACATTTAAACAGTCTTGAAAGTAGGAAGTAGAAGCTTGTAGGGCTGCACGAATATGACAAAAATCATAATTGACGATTATTCCCTTGAAATTGTAATTGCGATTATTAAATACGATTATCACAATTTACACTGAACAATGTTTATGTCATTGTTTGATGCAAATGCATGATGTATTTTTATGTGAAAATAATCAGGCTGAAAGTACTCTAACTGAAAAACCTTTAGTGCTTTTCTATAGTATTAAGTCTCAAATGTCAACTGTACATTGGATTGGTTTCTTCTTTAAATTATAAAAAAAGTAAAAAAAAATATGAATGGTAAACTAGAAATAAAGCAATGGAAAAAACCCTTTAGATAACATACAGAAAGGAAAAAAAAAAACATCTTAAGCACACAGAATAACATAAGTGGACTTTAAACGATTAATTGCCACTTTGAACGATTACATAATTGTGGCATCCATAATTGTATTCGCGATTATAAATTTTATTAATTGTGCAGCCCTGGCAGCTCAGATGTGTTTTTGGCTCTGCGATGCCTGTATTAGCACAGAACAGAAGGTGATGCTGTGTTCTCCCTCCAGTGCACATCCTGCTAACTGTTTCTCATGAGACATGTACTGTACAGCCCCCCAATTCCCAAAGTCAGGATGTCCTCATTCATAATGGATACTCAATGACTCTCTCTGTGCTGACTGGCGCCACTGAGGTTCAACCCTCTGGCTGAAAGTTTGTTGCAGATCATTAACAGACATTAATAAAGTCCATGCCTTCGGCTAGATCAGAGAAGTGTTAGCACGGTTAGAAAAGCACAGTTTGATGCCAGTTGCGATAGAGCAGCTTTTTAGCACCGTTTAGCCCTAACCATTTACTCCAGAGGGCAGTGACTTTCAATTTCATTTTCTGTTATGGCACATTAATAAAGAATAGCAAATCTGCTATATTTATTTTGCATGACTAAGCGGAGAAAGGATAATGATCGTGAAAAAACTAATGATAGATCAGAGGATGACTTGAGGGTGAGGAATAATTTCCGTAACATTGTTTCACTTAAGATGTGGAACTAAAATACCCTTATTTTGAGAGCTGTAAATCTGTAAAGACATTAAGGACTATCAGCCTTATTTCTACATATTTTGTATTATAATACAATATAATTTCATTATTTTCATTATTATCCAATGGTGTTGTCAGTACTTTTGTTACTATGTGAAAAAAAATGACATTGTGAAAATACAGGCATTATATAGTGGGTAAATTCTGATATTCAGTATGCTTGGTTCTCTATCTGTGTATCGCCCACTGGGTTTCCATTGTTGCACCACTACGCTCCTATTTTGTCTGTGAAACCCTAGATTTATGGCCAGGCTTTCTCATTATAGATAACTGATATCTGTAGCTTTGGGTGCTTGTGGAAAACGGTCACAATCGTTTGAGCCAGTTCAACTCTCATGTGAGGCTGCAACAGTCTTATAAATTAGCAGGGTTTGTGCGCAATAAGTCCTTTTGAAACCAAAAATAAAAACTTTTATTTTCTCCTTAAAAAACATTTTCTACTTCAAGTGCTTGTGACCCAACATGAACAGATTTCTGAGTCTCAGATTAATACTTGCCAATGACTTCAGCTAAGCAGGCTTTATGAGGCATTGCATATTCTTTCCTTATCCTTTGACAATTTATCTATTCACATTAACCCAGTGCCGTAGAAGTTTTCTGTTTGGTTTTTGATGAGCCCTATTTGTTTTTCCAGAAGAGCTACAGCCTTTTGTTGCTCCACTGAGGGTGATTATTCAAAGACTGAAGCGGTGCAATTCCTCCTGCATCCTAATACACACACACAACACCATTATGTCTAATAAGTTGTGGGCCACAGGACAGGAAATTATTAGAATCCATGAGGAATGAGTTGCAGAGGAACACTTTCGTGTAAATGGGGAGTGAATTTTCAAAAGCCAGAGGAATAAGAATGACAAGAAAACAATTGCAGTTATACACTGACCAACAGACTTCGAGCGGTGGATCTGACTGGATCATGTTTATAGAAGTCTCTTCATTAAAGCTTTAGCATTTCTCTTTATGAAAGGTCTAATACAAAAAAAAGCTATGGCAAAAAAGACCAGTTCTAAAGACTCTTACCTTTGTTCCTAATTTACATGACAGTGTACATGCGGTCAAGTGGAGGCCTTTATACACATTGAGCCAGAGTTCTCTGGGATTCGTACCGTAATCCTGGAAAATATGTGGTTCCTTTTTGAGGTAGAGTGATTAAACCTAATCACCTCTAGCTGAATTTTGTTGTAAACAATACATTTCATTACGGTTTCATATTGATGTTATTCTGTGCACCGTCAAAGGCAAGTATGTTTACTTGGTGGTCATCTTTGAAATGCCTCTGGCAGCTACTTTCAATGTGGGTGATATGTATGTAAATAAAGTTTCAGTATGTCAAAGCCTCAATTTAAAATGACTAAAATTATTTAAATAAATAAATAAAATGGTATCATAAATTTAGCTTCTTTCGTTCATGATATTGCTAAAATAAAAAAAATTTTCAGGCTGGTCTAGTTAAAGGGGTAATTCTTCCAAAAATGATGATTTATGATCCTCAAGTTAAGTCAGCTATATTTATACAGTGCTATATAGTGGAAAATAATTGTGTTATTTTTGTAAAATTAATCAATTATGAAATGCGTTCAATTTCAGATGTAATGCAGACCTAAATAATATATTAGTGTCATTATTCAGCTCAGCTTAGTTCAGTGTTATTTTAGTTCGGTTCAATACCTGTGTCACTGTTGCTAAGTTAATCAATTTATGAAACAAACTAATTTCAGCTATGAGCAGCTTTAAAGAAGACAATAGTGTAATTTATTCAGCTCAAGTCAATTCAATTTTGATTAAATTCAGTTAAATAACAGTGTCAATATTGCAAGGTAAGTGTTATTATCAAGCCAATTTTTATAATAATAATAATAATAATAATAATTTTATTATTAGTTTTATATAAATACATAATATTTGTTTATATAAAATAATATTTTAGAATATCTTATTTTAGTTTTCCACAGAAAACAGAAAGTACAGGTGCTGGTTTGAAACCGCATCAGTATAAATAAATTCTAGTTTTAAGTTGAACTATCCCTGATGATTTGATTTAGACTTTTTGAGCTTGGTGAATCTTTCTGTGTCCCAGTTTGTAACACTTCAAATGTCTTGGTCGAAATGTAAATCTTGGTCTGGCTGTAGTTAGTGCAGACTGGTGTAAAGAGAATGTATTAGAGCTGTGTGTCTTGGATTAGGTTGGCACTCTTCTCTCCAGGGTTATATTGTGTGCTGAGCCGCTTGTTGCATGTGGATGAGGTTGGCAGTCTGTCAGCTTCCTATGTGCCTCCCAAGCTTCCTTGTGACCTCAGCATCTCCCTTTCCATGGTGTCACTGCTGTCAAGATTGTATGAGATATGTGGGGGTGTTTAGAGGTGGATGGAGATGTGAAGGGGTTTTGTGGGATGAGAAGACAGCCATTATGGCATGTGGGGCTCACAGGAACAGGCTGGAGTGACATTTGTCTCACTGTGGAAATGCCATTACATGGGACTTCACCAGCTGTCTCACTGTTAGACCCCCCAACCAACCGAGAGCCAACTGCAGCTGGCATACAACTGGCACTGCCAGTAGTAAATACACCAACTTTGGCGCTAATTTCCCACAGATTTTATTCCTTTTTGTATGTTTTGTATTTTTTTGGACTTTGCTTTGCTTTTGTTTTTTGTTTTTTTGCCGATAACTGATTGCTGAATGGCTGATAGTTTTGTCCTTGGTGTTTGCTTTTGTTTAGTTTTTTTTAATGCATTTTGTTTTTGAGTCCATTTAACTTTTTGTTCTTGTACACTACTTAAAATTTAAAGTTCACTTGATTATTTGTTCACATATTGTACTTAAAAAAAAATGAAGTCCACTTAACATGGTGTTCATTTCATGTGCACTTACATATAAGTAAAATCAACTTAGAAATAAAAAAAGAAATTAAATTCTGATAAGATATTATCTAATAAAACATTATAAATAATATCTTTATAAATAAACGTAAAGAACGAAAATATTCAGCTCCTAAAAATAACATAAATCAGCATCATGAAGAGTGACTCGCCTTTAGTAATTATCTACCAATCAGTCCATTAGTTCTCTTTGTTGCCAGGCAGAATTGCGGGCACAGCCAATCAGTTTTGAGTTCACAACACTTGAAATCTTGAATTGACGTATTTTGTAAGTAAATAAGTTAAACTTGATTTATGGGTCCAAAACGTAAAATTTTAAGTAATGTTTAGTCATGATTACTTATTAATTAGTTAAAGGCAGTATTTGGTTTTACAGTGAGATGTACTAATCCCAGATTTTTCTATTATGTTTCTCTTTTTATTGTGTTTAATGGATTAAATCAAGAACTATCTATGTGTTTATCTGTTTTTGTGACTGCTGCCAATGTTGTAATTAGGGCCCGAGCACCGAGGTGCGAGGACCCTCTTGTATCTGCTTTGTTTATTATTATTATTATTATTATTATTCTTCTCCCGAATGAATCGCATTTTTGAGGGCTTTAATTTACTGTTATAATGTGTTCCATCACTAGTGGTGACCCTTCATGAGCAGAAAAAGCTCTTCTAGGTGAGGGGTTTTGACTAAGCTGGTTTGGTAGCACCAGCACTGAGAGTTTCAGCTTACAAATATATCCATGAAGCCCAGAATTAACTGGGCATCCACCTAGTGATTGAACACTCTGCAAAGGAGCAATGGGTATACAGCAACCTTCTCTCAGTGTTAGTCACCTTAACTGGCAGCTTGGGAGCCATGATGATCTCGTATACAAGTCCTGAATAGATCTGTAATGAAAGCTATGCAGATTCCAACGATATGAGGGAAATACAAAGCAGGTCAAATTAAGTGTCAAACCCTTATTCCTTTTCTTTCCGCTCCAATTATGGATGCGCAGTGTGCCGTAATGAGTTATTGCCTATGAAATGAGGGAATAGGGAAGGTGGGGGAGGGTTGAGGTGGTACAGCAGGTCCCAACCCCCCTCTGCTCGATCATATTTGCTTTCTGGTAGATATCTCAAGTGGACCCGCAGACCAAAAGGAAAGGTGAAATGTCGATATGTGACGGATGTTTGTCTGTCGCACCAGTTTACCAGATAGCTTGGGTTCCCTGATCTGATCTGATTGCTGACTGCCTGGCTGCATTGGCCAATCCTGTTTGCCTTACTTTTCCTTGGCCCACAGGTCCTGGAACCCATCTTCAAGATGTGATATCCTTAGCTGTCTCAGCTGAGCCCAATACTCCAGCTTTGGCCTTCTGATCTGTGCTCAGGCACATGTTAAACAGGCTTTCCAATCCACGGCATGCATCTTTAAATATTGGATGTCGTTGAAGCAGACAACCTAAGCCAGTTTCCACAACTACAGAATTAACCAAAGAGCCACATTAACACTAAGGATTGAAATGTGAAAAGATTATTTTATCAGGAGCAGTAGATGTTTATTTTAGAATTCACTTTTGTTTTTCGTCTGTTCTTTAAGTCTGCCGTCATCATCTTGATCTCCTCTGGTTGATCAGTGACATATGGGCTGAGCAGCTCTTTGGGTTAATCATAACTTTATGAGGGATAATTAATCAAGGGGAATGCTTTATCTTTAGAGATACCGAGATTAGCCATGAGACTACCAATTTACCTTAATGCTTGACCACCACGGAGTAAGTAACTAGGGGTTTGGGAATATTTGAGATGAAGGATCCATTTTTGAGGTGTCTCTTGAGTTTTATTTGACAGGTTGTTCATGTTAGTAGAAAGAATGTGTAATGTAGTGTAGTCATTTTCCAGTTTGTCAGAGTGATAGTCATTGTTTATATAGGTGTCGTATTATTAGCTATTTATGGTTTGCCTTAAGGTGTAGTACAGACAGTTTAATGCAATATGCTGTATTAAAAGCATTTTCTAAAAAACAGTTCCATAAAATCAAGGCACAATTGGACACATGAGAGTAGAATGGATGCAAAAATAACTTTCTTTTAATCAAAGAATCCTAAAAAATTATCACCATTTGCACCAAAAAATATTAAGTAGCACATGTGTTTTTTACATTGATAATAATATTCTTGAGTGCCAATTAGCATATTAGAATGTTTTCTTAAAGATCATGTGACACTAATGGTGAGTAATGGCTGCTAAAAAAAATCAGCTTTACAGGAATACATTTTGTTTTAACTTCAAAATAGTTTGTATACAAATGTATACATAAATAATATTACATATTAATGTATGCAATAGCACAAGCTATTGTTCCTATAAAGCTAGAATTAACCTTTTTTTCTTTAAAATAATCCTAGGGGATAGAAGAATGGAACCATTCATGTGTATCTTTCTTATTGAGAGAAGAGATGTAAAGAAATGAAGCGAAATAATAATCAACGAGTCAGTGACGAACATGCATCTGCTGTTGTAATCTCCACATCACGTGGAATGAGGTGACTGTGGAACATTTCTTTCTCTCCCTTATATTGAAGGATTAGTTTAAGTTAGGTGAGTTTGATCTGCTTACCAGAATAATGTAATCCCAAACATTTTTTTTTTTTTTTTACGACTATCATCATCTATCCAGATGGCATTTCTCTTGCAGTTACTGGGTTGCACATTATGCAAGATATGTGTCATTCATCTAATTTGTGCTGCATTCTACAGCACCTACAAATGCAAATTCACAACATTTTTACCTAATAATTCAAGCAAAATATAACTTGAGTTATTTTAGTGGGATACTGAAGTTGCTTGAAGGCTACGTCTAAATTAATCCGGATGCATTTAAAAAAGGCATTTTCATTTTAAAATGCTCTCCGTCCACATTAGCGTTGTCAAGCATTTTTCTAAAGTTTCTCATCCATACTGAAACGTCGGAAAACTGAACAACACTTAACTGGCACAATACCAGTATAAACATTGATATCTGTTGGTACAATGTGCGTCACATGACTAAACCATCCTTGCACTTTCACATGTCTGGTTTTTGAGGCAGCTGGGGACAGTCTGACCTTCTGAGAACTCAAGAGGTCTTTGTGTATTTTTAATTGAAGTCGCATAATCTAGTAATATTTGCTTGTAGAGATCTAATGCTAATCTAATTGCAGAATCACTGTTGTTCTCTAATACTCTGATGACACACCGGTTTCCACTTGGCTCACAAGGTGCGGGCTTTTGTTTTTCAAAGTGAAGGGATTTATTTTTGGTAAAATAGCCTAGAGAGGTTGAGTAAGGGTTTGTGTGTTCTTTTTGGAGAAGGTTTTTTTTATTTTATTTTTTTAGCTGGAGTGGTGAGTATGAGGTTGGCTCTGTGAAATTCTGTCAAATGGGGTTCACAGACTGCAGTGCGCTTCCTCTGAGCCTCCCCCTATCAGATGTTTGCTGTCTCCAAGGTTCCCAGACTACAGTGATGAAAGTTTGCTTTTAGGTTGGCTGGTGTGTGAGTGTGTGTGTTTGTGTGTGTGTTTGTAAGTGGGTTACTGAATAAGAAAAGAAAAAGAATGAAGGGTGGATGGAATGGATGGAATGGATAGATGAATATATCAGATTAGATTATATTAGTTGATACATTTCTATACGACTGCAGAAAATAAATAGAGATGGTTCACTGGAAAAATGCCCACTGTTGAAATATTTGGTTTAAATGTTGAGATGTCCAGATCTTAAACAACAGAGAAGATGTATATGAAAATATGTGACTTACATCAAGGACTTACATAATTGGACAGAGGAATAATTTCTTAATTTAGATTTATAATAGAGGAAAGTGCTTGATGGGATGGTTGTCAGAGATGATGGCATATCTGTGTATCTACAAGTGGTACCTGTTATACATAATGTATAGAAGCAGTACTGGAATAAACTCAAAACTTTGACTGCTTAAAACTATTGGTATTAATGCTGACAGAAGTGCAGTCCTACAAGAGGAAATTAATATGTCTAGCATGTAAACAATTTCAGAATATGTGCCCAGTCTATCATCAAGATCAGTTTCCCTCATAATATTCCTTGTTATTTGGAAATTGCTTTTTAGCAAGCCTAAAAAAATCTATATTTTTGTATTATGTGAAATAGAAAGTGGCTTTATTTTGCAAGTCTAAGTGCCACATGGGATATTGCATATTTCAAGAGTAACGTTGTCTGGAGAATTCCATGATTAATATCACAGTTATTACTGGTTGAGGAGCTGCAGACCTAAACTTGCAATGAAAATAAATAAATAAATAGTGCTACCTGATAATTGTCTTTCTTTTTGACTGAGACAAACTACCTTTGTTTCTTCATCAGAAGAGATTTGGAGAAATGTAGCAGCATCACAAAGTGGGAGTTCTGCTGATAAAAACATCACTATAATCCATACAACTCCAGCCCAACAATTTACATCTTGTGAAGTGAAAAGCTGCATGTTTGAAAGAAACAAATCCACAAAGATGTTTTAATTAAAACCGTTGCCTCTGGCCTAAATACCAGTCCATAATTATATTAAATAAAAGTCTATTCAGTGTTGTCCTCTCACACCAAAATCCACAGACATATTTGTTTAAAACCGTTTCAGACTGTTTTTGTCTGTAAACAGTACTTGATCTTTGCATATTTCTCTCCTGATTCAGGCAAGACAACATTTCAGTGAAATATTATTGATACAGGATATATATTTTAGCCGCAAGCAATTATTTAAAGTTAAAAATGGGATTGTTTATTACAAACATGAAGCTCTTCACTTCACAAAACGTTAATTGATGGACTGGAGTCAAGTTAAGTAGCACATGTGTTACTATTATTGTGTTTTTATCAGCTGTTTGGACTCTCATTCTGATGGCACCCATTCACTGCAGAGGATCCATTGGGATGCAAGTGATGTAATGTTACATTTCTCCAAAACTCACCTGCTGTACATATTGAATGGTCTGAGTAAATTCAGGATTTCTTTTACATTTTGGGTGAACTATTATTTTATGGTACCATGTTCAGTCACTGTGGAAACATAAGAGTTGCAGCTGGGATTAACCAGGAAGTTTTGACCTTTGTGAATTTCTGTGCTGTCAGACCTCTTTGGACTGATGGACTTTTCTGTGCTGTCAGACTTGGGTAAACAAGATGACTGTCCTTTGCCAGAAGGCCTTAATAGTACAAAGATCAGTCTGGGCTGAACAGCCTGGCTGGGCCACTCGGCACCCTGCAATTGTGTTTGCAGTCCTGACATTGCACATGTGGCCGGGCAGGAGACGTGCTGCTAGCCAGGAGCATGAGGAGGCCAGCTGGAGCAAGTGCCAGGCTTGTGGAATGAAGATGTGATGCAAGTAAGTCTCAACAAGTCTAAGAAATCCCAAATCTGTACAGCCAAACCATTGCAAAATTCTGCACTAAAGTGCACAATGCTTCTTGGAATAAGCATAATAAAGTATTGTGGTAGTGAAGAGAGTTGTATAATTCCCATGTGTTGGAGCGGGATAGTGGGTGGAATCTTTTCCCATTCCTACCATTTGTATCATGTGCTGTGGCTTTATCCTCCGTCAAATCCTTGCCATCTTTCCTGCTACCTTCAATCAGCACCACACGACTCTAACTGTACTTAAAGGGTCCCATTAGTTTCCACCAGACCACCAACCATGTGCTCCTGAAGTCTGTGTCCTCAAAGCCCAGCCCAGCTCAGTCATTGTTGCTTAGTTACTTTGGCTTAAATACTGGATCCAGCTTGGTTTAAATAAATTACCCACTATTCATACATTAGAGGCGGGGGGATTAACAGCCCACTGGAATACAGGAGCTTAGTGGGGCAATGCATGTATAAAAATGGACAATCTGAGAGACCCATGGATGCAGATTAATGTCAGCCTGAACTCAGAGGGAAAATATCCTATGATCTAAAACATCTACAATATCTAGAATATCTACCATTCTGTCAATGTACAATATCTAGAAAATCTATCAAATTCTGTCTGTCTACGACAGTGGTTCTCAACCTCGTTCCTGGAGGCCCCTCAACACTGCACATTTTGCATTTCTCCTTTGTCTGACACACCCATTTGAGGTCTTGGAGTCTCTACTAAAGAGCTGATTATCTGAATCAGTTGTGTTTGATTAAGGAGACATGGAAAACCTGCCGTGCTGGGGGGCCTATAGGAAAGTAATTCGGAACCACTGGTCTACAAGATCAAGAATACCTATAATATTTCTGTCTATGATATCTAGAATATCCATATCATTCTGTCTATCCTTTTGACTGTCTTTTTGTGCATCTGTGTTCTGTCTGTCTGTATGGTATCTTGAATATCTATTGCTTTGTCTGTCTGTAATATCTAGAAATGTCTATTGTTATGTCTGTTTTTTTTAAACCATAGCTAGAATATCTGTCTATTGTTGTGTGTGTCCTTTTATCTACTATTCTTTCTATCTATTGTTTTAATTATTTTTCTATATATAATTCTATATAAAGCCTGTTGTCTAGAATATATTTGTTGTAATATGTCGATATATGTATCTGTCATTTTATGTGTAGTAGAATTCTATTTCTTGTTTTATACATCATTCTATTTTTATATCTATATATCATTCTATATGTAATTCCTTTATTCTGTCATGTCTCTGTTTTCTGTCTCTCTGTTGTTCTACATCATCATTCTGTGTACCCTTTTTTCCTTTTGTTTACTCTAGTAAAATGTTTTGTCATTAATAAGTGTTAGTTAATTGCAGTCTTTCTACCTTTCAAGCAAAACAAGGTGTATGTAATGCTTCATCTTTGATTTAGAACATGCACAGCCCCATTGATGACATTAGTCTCTGTGCATTGTTGCCAGAGATGTCCACCTGCTGAGTACGATGGGAGATGAAAGGAGACGGATGGGCACGTGTATAGACTTCATTCCACCAGTGTCTTGTTTTTTGGCAGTGCCGAGATTTGTGCACAGATTGTTGTTCTCCACCTCCCCTCCCCCACCAAAGTAATCAGTGAGCAAATGGTAGACACCAGGAAGCCCACTCTTGTGGGGCATGCCTCGCCCACCCTTGTCACAAATATGGAGAGAAAAATAAAATGTGTGCACAAGCAATTTGTTATTGGAAAGAGACACTCGATAGCATCTTGCCTGTTCATTTCCTCCTGCGTCCCATAGCCGCAATAAGGCACTTATTGTGTGCGCTTTACATTCACGGAATAACTCATCTGCTAAATGAACAAATGTAAATTTGTGTATTGTCAAAGGTAAAAAATTCCTAAGAAACTTTCTGCAGATGAGTGGCACAGTTTTTGTTTGACAAGGCAGTATGCATGATATCCTTATTAAAAAAAAGAGAAATTAATTACTTTAGAGTGCTTTTGCTGTGCGTCTTAATGAGGTGATTAAATGGTTGCACACACCTATTATTTTCTTCAAAATTTGCATCGCATTTCTTCAGTATTGAAAATGCCCCAGATATTTGAAATATAGGGGCATATACTTATTTTCAGCTATTTTTGTTTTTGGTAACATTATTTTTCAGATTCAGAATTTATTACATATAATTAATGAAGAGTGTACACTGTGTGTGTGTGTGTGTGTTTTTTCTTTTATGTTCACCAAGCCTGCATTTATTCAATCAAAAATACAGTAAATCTAATATGGTTAAATATTATTACAGTTTAAAAGAACTGTTTTCTGTTTGGGTATTTTTTTATGCACTTTATTCATGCAATGGCAAAATATTCAGAAGCAAAAAATCATTCTAATATGATGAATTGGTGCTCAAAGCAAGTACAGTATTTGTGAATACAGTGATTTACAGTGACAGTAAAGACATTTCTAACATTACAAAACATATATTTCAAATAAATGCTCTTCATTGAAAGTATTAAATAATCCTGAAGACTGGAGTAATGGCTGATTAAAAGTCAGCATTGCCATCACAGGTATAAAAGACAGCCTTTGTGAGCGTAATACCAATTCTCATTAATAACTTTAATGCATATTTCTAGAATTGGCTGTTTATTAGTACTTCTAAAGCACATATTAATGTCTTCTCCATATTTTAGATCCATTAATCCAACCCCATACCTAAACTTAACAACTACCTTACTATTAATAAGCAGGAAATTCTGAGTTCATTGAGGCAAAAGTTGTTATTAATAGTAAGTTAATAGTGAGAATGGGACCTAAAAATAAAGTGTGACCAAAAAAAAAAAAAAATCTAATAAGAAAATATTGCTCCTTTATAAAATATACATTTCTGACACTGATCAATAAAGCATGGAGAAAGGCACAATACATGTGCTAGGCATGAGATATTACATGACAACCCCAAGTGAGCTCACAAGAGAATGTAAAACAAAGACATCGAAGGAACAATTACAAAGACCATTTCATGGCCATTAATAATAAGAATGAGCTGTGTTAAAATGAAATCCACTGACAAGAGACTTGGTAAATCAACACACCACCACAAATGGCTTTCTGTCAATATGATTTTTGCCTGGCGGGCAATCCAGTTCTGATGATGTAATGAGCAATTATCTTTTGAGTAATGGTGCCAGTTGTTCCTCCATCTAATTTAGCAACGCAGTTTTGTATTAGCGGCACTATGGGACTGAGAAGTTGAGACCCATTAATCTCCTTGATGCTGCTGTTGCTTCTATAGTTTCTATTCACACTGTAAGTTTTACTGACTAATGTAGTTAGGAAGCATCCTTAATGTATGCCTATTTTAAAAGGAAACAATAGTGTTGCAGCACAAATGAACAGAATAACCTTTTTGCTGCAGATGTTTAAGTCTCTTTTAAAACCTCTCTAATCTGACTTTGTCTTGGCTAAAACTCACTATGAACAACCCAGACTTTAATGGGAGTGACGTTTTTGTTTGTTTCTTTAAAGGCTCTCAAAGTAATCCCAAAATAAGATGTATGAGTTTTTTTTAAAGCAGTTTAAGGAGTCATATTGATCGACATCCTACAAAATGGACTGGAAGGAACAACTGTGTCTGCAGAAGTCCAGCTCGCCTGATCTCCGCTGAGCGTCGGGGTTTACACGGCCTTGCTTCAGAAGAAATGCTCCAGATCAATAAGCCATTAGCACCCAAATGAGCAGACCTGGGAAGCTTGAGCCCAGTGTAGTGTGACCTTAGCCCCCGGTGTCATTTGTTAACGTTCTTATCTCCCCACCTTTTAACGTCCACCTGGACAACCTGCATGGGTCTCAAAAGCCAAACTGCTCCCCAGAATGCATCATTGCCTCCGGCTTTGCAAACACGGCAGTGAGTCGTGAAATGAGATTTCAGCACTATCATTGTCTGACTGCTTGGCCTAAAAAATTGTATCTTTCCCAAGTGTCTTCACTCACGGTTTCTAACAATCAGAGGGATCGATCAATGAGGTAGAGCCGGGAGTGTTGTAAAGCACAGACACAGGAGAAATTATGCAATTAAAACGCGCCTATGAAGACATGAAGCGGGCGATGATTTAACTAAGTTACGCAAAGAGCGATTAGCTCAGCTAAACTGTGTTTACATGCGTTTGCAGCAAAGCCTTTGATCTGTAAAGTGCTCTGAAGTAGAACAACCCATAAGAATGAATGAATTTTTTCCCTGTGGAAATCGCTCTTGGGCTGGTCTTATTCAGTTGAACTTCCTTTGATTTGACAGTGCAGACGAATCTTTATCTGAGATAACAGGGTCATTTTTAGTCCTTGAGCACTGATTTTGGTTTTGTAAATGGACTATAAAAGACTGTAATTTAATAGGTGTGGAAGTGGAACTGATTCTATTTTTGTTGATTAAAATGAGTTA
The DNA here is from genome assembly GCF_003368295.1 of Carassius auratus. NCBI lineage: Eukaryota > Metazoa > Chordata > Actinopteri > Cypriniformes > Cyprinidae > Carassius > Carassius auratus. The sequence continues at coordinate 9,906,666 of NC_039273.1, read as the reverse complement.
ATAATTCTTTTTGATTTACATTATTACAATGAGCAAGTTTTTTTTGAAGTAATTTGAATCTGCATATTTAAAGGGTTAGTCCACCCAAAAATTAAAATTAGCCCATAAATTACTCACCTTGAAGTCATTCTAGGTGTATATGCTTTTCTTCTTTCATACGAATCCAGTCAGAGTTATTTTAAAAATTGTCTTTGATCTTTCAAGTTGTTTGATGCCACTCAGTGGGTGTTGCACTGCATCCCTTCATAAGAAGTTTAATAAAAAGCGCACCCATTAAAAATTGTCTCACACAACTCTGGGGGGTGAGCAAAGGCCTTACGAATCGAATCGATGTGTTTTTGTAAGAAAAATTTACATATTCAAAACATAATAATCAGCAATTCTGGGGGAATGACGTATAAGGTTAGCATTGCGCATGCACCGGTGAGCAAAGGTTTCCTTACTTTAGTAAAGGAAAACCAGTCTCCTCTTGGCTTATATCGAAATCCACTAATATTCTTCTTCATAAATCCTTGTTTTGTACTTCTAATTAGTGACCATTGTTTTGTTTTGATCTCTCTGTTGCGTTTCCACATGGGTCACTTCTGAGCAATTAAAGTGATTATTACATTTTGAATATGGATATTTTTCTTACAGAAACGCATCAGTTCGCTACAGGAGACACTTTTTTTTGTTTTGTTTTTAATGGATGAGTTTTTTTTTTATCAAACGTCTCATGTACCGAAGCGGTGCAACACCTGCCGATTGACATCAAACAGCTTGAAAGATCAAAGACAATTTTTAAAATAACTCCAATAAGCTTAATTTATGGATGAACTGACCCTTTAAATATTCAGCTTAGTAACTGGGGCTATGAACCATTGAATTCATGCTTCATCTATATTCATAAATTATCTAATGAAGCACAACATTTTTGTTTGGGGCTTAAATTATGATGGCCAAATGACCATGCTGATTTGTCAAGGGACCAGAATCCTGTGAAAATAAAAAAATAAAAATAACACACATTGCATTTTATATATATATATATATATATATATATATATTTTTTTACATTGAATACGATGATACAAAGCTGGGCTTCGCCATAGGCCATGTTTGACTTCATAGACCCAGCTGCCTCTTTTGAAAAGTCCTGCTGATATGTGACTGGAAGCATAGATTTGAGTGCTCTTGATCAAAGCACCATGTTACATCAGAAAAAGATGAAAAAGCCTCAAAAGCATGTGGTCAGTCAACAAATACATTTGGTCAAGCAATTGTTATTATTGAAGTTTTTTTGACCATGTAATTGTCTGACGACACAGTATACCATGTGATTATCTTTGGATTGGACTCATGTTTCGTGGTCTGCTAGAAAAGATTTGTGTGTTTACAACTGTTACCTGTATTTCCCATCGGACATTTCAGTACTTTAGGTCTCGGTTCAGTCATGTAGCTCTTTTCTTCCCCACTGTTTGTCCTTGCCTTGTTGCCACAGTAAATCAGTATCATGTATTTAGAGGGCACCAGTGAGAGAGCAGTGTCCTGCTGCTTTTGTGGGGCTTAGATCCAGGTTGCCAGATCTGCCACCCGGCTGTTTGTCTCACCCAGCCAACCCCCTTAACTGCTTGCATTCCCTGAACGATGATATTGAGACCCATGGAGATAACAGAGCATAATGACACTCATATTCTGGCAAAATTATGTTCTTTCATATTTATGTTTTAAAGGGTTACAGCTAAACTGCCATTAACACAGAAGAACAACATGTTGTGGATAATCTGCATGTTTAAATATGTGTGACGTGTAGCAGCTTTTTGAGGCGGTCTACTGACCCATATCAAATTTGCTTTTCACGCTGCAAATTTTCACACTTGTGTCCAGGGGTAGAATTTATTCATTTTTATATATTTTCATTGCATTTAAATAAATATTAAGGGAAATATGATTTATTTGTGTGAGAAACAGAGTGAAAATCTGTGGAGTCTTAAAAGAACGATTTGTGCTCAGATTGTAAGGATTCTTCTGGAGTTCTCACTGACTCTGTGATCCAGTCACTGTGTATTTTGAGTTAATAACTATAGGAAAATATATATTAGATCACACAGCGATCACATTGATTCAGAAGACTAGAATTAGAGCATGAGTCAAATGATCCATTTCATAATATTGTTATGGTGGTCACTATAAACAGCTTGTGGAAAAGAACTGCACTTTGGACGTAATGTAATGTGACGTAGCAAAGTATGGTGTCCCATACTCTGAATTTGTGCTCTGCATTTAACCCATCCAAGTGCACACAGACAACAAAATATGACTCGTGATTTTTTTTTTTTTTTGTCTGGAGCTGACGTTCACGCACGAAGTGTTGCTATTGATCCCTCTTTCAGAATCAACCTTTGCACAGCTCCGGCGCTGAACTGACCTTCGTTTGTGAGGCAGTCCGGTGTAAAATGATTAGCACAAACATATAGGACTTTTCCATGTTTTTTTGGGGACATTCCTTTGAAAATTTAATGTAACCACCGTGTCCTCAGTGGTATATGGAGACTCCCATGTCTGTTGGTGCATCCCAACACACGACTCTTGTAATGCATCTTTGGCGCTGACATTGTATCTCCATTAGCTACAGTAAGAAAAATGGCAGACTGCTGCTTCTCACTCAGGATGGGGTCTATGCTAATAGGGCAGAGATCATCACAAATGGGCTGGACTTTTGCCTAGTATGACATCAGTATAGGGAGAAATCTGGAACCAATCATTTGTAGAGACTGTTTACGATTTATTGGGATTATTTAAAAAAAAAATGAGTGTGTGGATTTTTATAGTTATAGACTAGTTGTTTTCACACACTGCAACCACACAACTGTGTTCATTAACCTTATAAAAGTGATTTTTGCATATTAGGTCACCTTTAATTTCACGATTATTTCATTATCTATTCTCTTTCAAAGTTGGTTGGCAAGTGTGAATTAGTCCATATGGACCAGTCCATAGAGGAGCCCATTCTAGCCTGAAGGAGAGCTCACTAATGAGCGAAGAGATTGGCAAACGGTCAATAAATATTTATGCCATTGTGAAGAAGCATCAAACACTCACTCCAAAGACCAAAACCGGACTGGCATGAATTATACAACAGAAACACCTCCGAGTTTTTCAAGAATAACATCTTCAAACGCATTCCCCTTGGGCTATTGTCTCTTTCATATGGGAGATGCTTTGAGGGTGAATGTATATTCTTTGGTCCATGTTTACTTTTGACAATAGCTAAAGAAGTTCAAAGAACTCTTGTTTCAAGCACTGTTTTAAGCTGTAATTGTTTAAGGCAAGTCTTTTACATCAGAATTTGGCAGTTATAGTATGTAAATAGTCAAGTTTTTGTAGAAAGTTTAAGTCAACACGCTCATCTAAGCACCTGATGTGACATTGACAATGACTTTTGGGAAGATGCCCTTGTGTAGTTTGCGGAGAATGACTTTGATATCATATGATGAAAGTCACAGCTGCCTGGGAAAGGAAATATTTCATCCTTGGGCAACTGGCAGTCTGCTTCTTTGTCCCTCATGTCACTGGAGCTCCACTGGTATTCCCTGAGTAAACCCAGCCACCCCCATATGGCCCCCACAATCTGCATCTACAATAATATCCAAATGCCTGCTTGTAAGAATTTGCTAGAAGCCTTTCGTCTCAGTTTGTTGTCACCTCGAAACTCACATAGTTTAGTAATAATGAGCTTTACATTTAGGATCATTGCATAGAGATGTTTCGGTGATGATGATAATCTGCAAGGAAAGGAGAGTTCCCTTGGGGAATGGGAAGCCAATCACTGCTTGGTTTCCCCTCAGGAGACATACATTTGTTGCAAATAAGATCCATTTCACTGGTTTATTGAAAGCTAATGAGACAATCTGTCTTGTGGTTACAAGGGAAACCTCTTTTTACTGGACTTACCAACTTATCAATAAGTGTAGACTGCATTGTCATTAATATCTTTCCAAAGTTACAAAAGTGCCCACCGACACTTTGTAAACTCTGTGTAAAGTAATGTAGTAGTTTGTGTGTTGTGCTATGAAAGTGATCTAGAAGTGAAGAGATATTTCAGTTGGAATTTGAGTCTTGGAGTTTTTTTTTTTTTTTTTTCACACACCTACAGGCACTTTTCACATCCCTAGGTGCATATTAGCTATGGAAGTTAATTAACTATTTAACTGAGTTATGTTCTTTTTTATGTTTTATGTTCACCAAGGCATTTATTAAAAAAAAAAAAAAAACTGCAATGTTGGGATATTTTATTTCTTTAGTTATTTATTTTTATTGATGATGGCAAAGCTGATTTTTCATGCATATGATCCTTCAGAAATCATTCTAATATGCTGATTTGGTACTCAAGAGACATTTCTTATTATCGATTTTGAAAATGGTAAATAACTTAATAACCGTGATGCATTTTTTTCAGGATTCTTTGATTAATAGTAAGTTCAAGAGTATTGCGTTTATTTGTCATAGTAATCTTCTGCTATTTGGTATATATATTTGATATATATTTAATTATTTTTAATTCATCTAATTTTGCACTGGTACAGTGATGATATCAGTTAAAATGTATACCATGGTACAGAATAATTAACATGGTATTCATATGGCACTGCAAAATGTTTTAAAAAAATTAATACTGGAATAAATACATATGTTAAATAGAGTTTGTTAAAATTTGTTACACCCTTCATGTAACTAAGCTTATTACTGTATCTTAGATCATTTTACTGAACCATAAACAACAGTTATTTTTATGGTGAACTTAAGATAGGAACTCACAGGTCAAATAATGGAATATTCTATGGTACATGCTGCACTACTCTGCTGTTGGCTTGCCCGTGTACTAAACAGACACTGAGTGTTGAACAGGGTTGATGCCTTTAGCACATTGGTGGAATTTCCCATAGCCTAAGTAATGAGTGAATGCCATGACAGAAACAAGAGAGGGAAGGAATACCGTTAGTTAAGTGAAGGGGAGGTCTTTATGGAGTGTGGGTTTGGTATTTAGACACTGGAAAGCATTAATCTTAGTTTTCGAGCCTATAGTTGTCACCTCTTTCCCTAAAAGGGCCAAAGGGGTCTTACACAATGGTCCCTTGCACAATGTGAAAGGGTTTCAATGGGTGAGCAAGTTCAGAATTGAGCCATGGGTAGTTGGAAGGAAGGGTTTACTTTTATCCAGCATGTGAAATTCCTGTTCAAGTACTTCAGTTCATATATTTCGTCTGTTCACTTTCTCCTTTCTACTATTCCCCTAAAACACCATCTGAGTTTTATGTTTTGCATCTGGCTTTAATTTCGTACTTTACTGCTCTTCTGCTTAAGTTTTTCTCAACTTTTCCTGATATTTCGACTTAAATGTAGTATGAAATGTAGTGCTTTTTAAATGTAATAAAAGTTTTATTAAATACATTTAATTTTTGTTTAATTCGAGTTGGATATGACTAGTTTACAAATCACAAAGAATTGCATGTGAAGGTAAGTTAGTCAGATGTTCATTCAATAGTTGACTCTGAGAACATTCATCAAAGGATTTCTCAGATTGATTCAACCCGAAAACTTGTGAGTTTTGAGTCTTTTGAATAATTCAAAGAACCAGTTCTAAAGCTAATTTTTCATTTCAGAGATCAAGTTCACATAATAAAATATGATTTTTAATCAATTTTAATGTATAGTTTATTCCTGTGATGGCAAAATATGAATTTTCTCCAGCCATTACCTTTATTCAAAAAACCAGCTCAAAAGAATGATTTGTTCAATCCAAACAGCAAGCTCACATAATAAAGCATAATTTTTTTTCTTCTGTGACTGAAGGTGAAGCAGTCCATTGTCTGCTTCAAGTGAGATTTTAGGTTATCATTCACAGATTTAAAACTAGGAAATACCAGATATTTCTGTGTCTGCAGAAGATCACTAGGACCTTTTGTTTGCATTCACTTCTGTTTAACTCTTCAAGGTTCACGGGCTTAACGGACCAAGGGTAGATTCTCTAAGCACAGAAATTAGAGATTTTTCCCCCTAGGTATTTAACTTTGGCCAATGCTGATAAATTTATCTGTAGTAAAAACATCAATTTCATGACATTGATCTAGACTGGCCACAAAATTCAATTGAACTTGTTGTTTATTTAAAATGGTTCTATTGCTGGTTAGTTAAAACATATTGGGCTTTCAGCAAGAGTATTTTACTGCATTAAAATGCATGCCTACATGTACCCAAGACTCATTATGATTAAACCAATCAAAATTACATTCAGAGGTAGTCAGAAATGCATGTATATAGGGCTGTTCCAAATACTTTTTTTTTTTTTTTTTAGCTTTGAAGCTTTGGTAGTAATCAGCACCTAATATTTTAAGGGCGGGGCTTAGGACTGGGCGAAATAGAATATTAGCGATAATATCGGAATAATTTTGACGACGATGTAAAATTTGAATATATCGGGAATATCGAATATTTCAAATTCAAGCATACTTTCCCAAAACAACGCGCCGAATGTCCAAAAAAGGAACCTGTAACTGCTGACTGCTCTGCGCCCCTCTACTACGAGAGCTTAATGATAGCGGTTGCCAGATAACAAGGGTTTAAATCTCCGAATCAGAGCTCCACTGTTACAAGGATACATTTTCTGCCCGGTCTTTAGTTATTTTAAGCAATCTGGCAACCATGCGCACGTGCTCACTCCTCATTGTGGAAGAGCCGCCGACGATAATCTGAAAACACTAACAAGCTGGAATTGAGAGATCTAATGAAAGCGTCGTTCAGCCGGTCTGTGTTCTGTCGTGAGATCTCAACTGTATTGTTTGCATTTGTGATCGCAAAATAAATGCACTTACTCGACCGCTGATGTTTGAATAGAGAAACATAGGCTATGGCCAATTGGAATTGGGGAATTTCATTGATATGTTTACCAGTTTCCATAATATAGACAGAGAGAATGCAAAAGTCTTTGGTATTCATTTATATATATTTATATATATAAGAAATAGCTATGTGCTTCAGCAACTAGCTCCCCATCTAAGACAGTTTTTAGTGTCAGTAGGAACATAGTTTCATGCCACAGAGTTTCTCTTAAAACCACAGACAGTTGACAGACTTGTGTTCTTAGCTTAAAAACTTGTTAAAAAAATTAAAATAAAATACTTATCCCAGTTGCATAGTATAAATTGTGAATTGCATGCACTAAAAAGTTGACAGAATGCACTTTCTGTACTTAATTTGCACTGCTTCAGTTACATGTAGGCCTACATGTATTCATTTAATAAAAAGCAGTAAGTGATCTCTTGGTCTAGATTTTTTTTAACTGCTTAAATTAGCTGTTTAATCTAAAAAAAAATTTTTTTTTTTTAATGGGCAAAAGAAAATCATGTTTATTTATTATTTAAATGCAAATGCAAACATATCGAGATATATATTGAATATCGTAAAAATTTTGACAATATCGAGATATCATCATTTTTTTTTATATATCGCCCAGCCCTAGCGGGGCTGAACATATTCTTATCTCTTATAAAGACAGGAATCACTGTGTGTCTGTCTGTCTGTTTGCATATGTATTATGTTGAGAACCGTTCATCCAATCAACTGTCGCTGCGGACCCAAAGGAGTGCAGTGTCACATTTTGGTGCTATATGGACACGTGACATGTTCAGAATTAATCAACTTTTAATAAACTAATGTACAGAACAGTACAAGCCAGAAGTGGGCAGGGCTTATATGCTCCAAGAATGGACACCTTGCATTAGTGAAAACACACAGGTCTATTAAGAGCAATACCTTTAATATAGACAAATTATTATTAGGCTGGGCTACTGTACGTTTTTTTTTTTTTTTTTTTTTTTTTTTTTTTAAGGCTGCTGTATTCGCAAGTATTTTCCAAATACTTTATCATTTTTTTACACCAACAATATAGCGTACTATACACTCAACTAAAGGATTATTAGGAACACCATACTAATACTGTGCTTGACCCCCTTTCGCCTTCAGAACTGCCTTAATTCTACGTGGCATTGATTCAAGGGGCACGGAGGGCACGGAGCTACTGTTCCACCACATCCCAAAGATGCTCTATTGGGTTGAGATCTGGTGACTGTGGGGGCCATTTTAGTACATTGAACTCATTGTCATGTTCAAGAAACCATATAATGATTCGAGCTTTGTGACATGGTGCATTATCCAGCTGGAAGTAGCCATCAGAGGATGGGTACATGGTGGTCATAAAGGGATGGACATGGTCAGACACAATGCTCAGGTAGGCCGTGGCATTAAAACTATGCCCAATTGGCACTAGGGGGCCTAAAGTGTGCCAACACGAACAGCGGCGAGGGACAGATACTGCACTACTGCACAAAATATTGCTTTTAAACATTCGTTATACGCTGCTTTAAAGGGCGGAGGATTATTGTTTATTTTTTATAAGAAAATGATTGAACCACTTCTTAAAAATACAATTTAAAAAGGTATATTTTTCAGGGTTATTTTTTCACACCTATTATATATATATATTTTTTTTAATTATCATTTATTATTTTAAATATGTATTCATGTATTATTATTATTATTATTATTATTATTATTATTATTATTATTATTATTAATTTAAATATTACTGATCATTTAAATTCACCTCCCCATCATAGCTGACCCTTTCCCTCTCTCCTCTCTGCGTAACAGGCGTGAGTGATCCTCTTACCCACGCACTGGCATAATGTTCACTCTTAAAGCGAATTATCTCCAGAGAGCTTTGGGATTACAGTCTTTCATTAAATCAAAATTCCCTTTCTGTTCTGCTTTTCACCTCCACCCCCCATGCTCCCGCCATACGGATCAGAGTAATACAATTAAGATCCATAAATTTCAGTCCCACGTAAAGGGTGAGAAAGGAAGGAAATGTCCCACACCTCCCTAAGGGAGGGAAAGCCGTCTGCTCTTTGTTCCAAATTGGACATTGGGGGAATGTCAATGCGCCAGACCCCTCGCAGTCCTCCAGTCAGCCATTTATGCCCAGGTGAAGTTGGGAAGAAAGAGAGTGGCCACTTAAGGCCACCACCTGTTATTACTGCAATAGGCTAAGTGATTAACTGCAGTGTATGGTTTCTTTAAGTGAATCTTAATATTCATTCTTTGGGAGGCAACTGGATATTAGTGAATTGATTCAAAACGTTTGGTTGTTGTTTGTTATGCTGGCCTTGTTTCTATCCATTTAGTTGCTGCTATCTCCCCCAACTGTGATAGCAGCATGAGGAGTGTGCATACAATAGCTCAGAGTACACGGCACACATTTGAGCTATTAGACAGCGAAGGTTTGTGTAATTGAAAAGAAATTAGGCTACTGTGAAGCCATGTTCATGAGACGGAGAGAGAAAGACAAAAACAGAGATTTGGAGGCCCTCAAAGCACCTGCCTCATTTACATTGTGGCTCATTTTAAGGTCAGCAGGAACATAAGGTCTGCACATCTCTATTTCCACTGAGAAAAGAGTGATGAATCATAATAGCTCTAATCTTATACCACTGTAAAGAAGCCCAGACTGAATGTTTTTTTTTTCTTCTTCCCTATAATAACTTAATTTGAATTGTATGAGAGTGTATCTTGAGTCAATTAAAAAAAACAAACAATTTTTTTATTTATATTCGGTTAATTTCTAGATATCATCCATCATCTCTAATAATAGAATGTATGTATGATAATGTAATAGAGGCCCTTATCACTGCACACAAACAAAAATATTATTATTTGAGAACCAAAAGTGCTCAAGATATTAATATTGCATAAAATTTAGTCTTGGTTTCAGAGAATGAATACTGAATAACAATTTTATGAGGTTTATGCTTAGAGCAAGAACATATTTGTGTTTGGGTTATTAAAAAGTCTACTTCATTCAAGATAAATTCTCCTTAAATAAGTCTTAAAACAAGTTTTCCTGGAAAATAAAGAAGTAATTTAGTTAATCAGTATTTAGTCTTATTTATCTATTTGCCTTAATATAATAAATAGAATTAGAACGATTTCACTGTGCTAATTTCCTTCTATTATTCATATAACGCTTTTATTTCCACTTTAATGCATAATCACTCTTTTCTTCCTTTTCCCTGTTTTTGTCATTATTTCGATTTCTCAAACAGATGAACTTTCCTTTATATTGTTTTCAGTTACATAATTTGTTCATTGAAACTGGGTTAGTAGTTTATTTGGCCAGGTTCAACATTCATAGATTAAAATAAACGAGCCCAATATCAGCTCTGAAAAGGCTATATTAAAGGCAATATTAAAGCAGAAAGACCTTCACATCATAAAGAGAATTCATAAATGATAAGTTTTTGGTAAAACTAAAAAGAACTAAAACATAACTAATTAAAATATTACTCCATTAGCTTTATCAAGGTTAAATAAATGAAGATAATTTTTCAGAGCAGGTAAAATAGTTTTCACACTACAACTATTTTTGATGTGTTCTTATGCATTTGTTTTGCTTCTTACAATATCAGTGATTTTTAAAGAGTGTCAAATCAGCGTTTACTAGTAGGACACATTAGAATAAAATATGTGATAAAGCGGCTGAACATTTAGCAAATGTGCCATAAACATCTTGCTCCACAATCCTTGTTCTTATTCACAGAGTGTTGGAGCCAAGCACAGACACACTGTGTTCCCTTGTAGAGGCCGGGACCGAGGCCCAGACTGACAGCATTGTTCAACAGGGGTCTGCTCATCTCTGCTGTCTAATTTTCTCTCCTCTTCTCTTTAATTTTCTCCTTTATTCCGTGGAGTTTCTCTGTTCCTCTTAATTTCCCTTTTTGGAACCTGTTGTTATCGCTCAGTGGGAGCACCAACTGCTCAGAGGACTTCCAAAAATGAGGTTTAAGGAGATTTAGGCACATCTTTTTGCATACAGCATTCAATTCACTCTGATCAAATATAAAAGGAATTAGCATTCATGAACGTGCCTCTAAAGCTCTTAAAGGTTTAAAGACACAATGCTATGCTAAGCGTTGATGAAGCAGTGGTTCATTCATATCACAAGTGAGAGGTTTTGTGTACGCTCTTCTGAATGCCTCTAACCTTGCTCTGCAGGGTCCACAGAGAGGAAACAGCAGTAGCTCCAATGAAAACTAATGACACCGATATATGCTTTAAGATTTCCACATGGGACAATGAGAACGGTTATGTGTTGACTGGGATGCTGCAAGTCATAGATTAGCATAGGAACCGTGATTAACGGTCATAGTGCTCACCTTACTGTGTTAATGGAGGATATAAAATATTGCTCACATCAACCTAAATATAATTCATAATATTGGGTGCATTTATGTGCACAACTAAACTAAATATCGAGGGTCAAAAATCAGCTCATGTTTTCACTGAAACTGTTTTATTTGATGCAAATCAATAAACAAAGCCACCGCGTTTTGATTAAACAGCTTATAACCTTTCTTGATAATAGAAAATGATCTTTCATTGTTGATTTATCGAATGTACAATTCGTTTATTGGTATTAACAGAATATTGACATAATCTTGAAAATGTTGACATTAATTATGAAATATTATTACAATTTAAAATAACTTTTCTATTTTAATATAGTTTAACTTTTTTTTTTTTTTTCCTGAGATGACAGATCTGAAGATTCAGCAGTGATTACTCCAGTCTTCAGTGTCACATGATCCTTCAGAAATCAGATTTGCTGATATGTTTTTCAGGAAACTTCTCATTTTCACTATTCAGTAAACAGTTGTGCTTCTTAATTATTTTGGAAAACCATGATACACTATTTTTTTTTCCATGATTCTTTTATGAATAGTTAGTTCAAAAGAATCTTTTGTAACATTATAAATGTATCTTTTAATTTTGATTTAATGCATCCTTGATGAAAAAAAAAAATGAATTTCAAAAAAAAAGAAAAAAAAAGTGCTCTAATCTGATTTTTGAATGATAGGGTACCTGTATTGGTTGCATCAAGGTGTGTAGGTGGGAAATCTGCATTCAGCAGGTTACTGGATTGCAGACACGTCTAGCTTCTGTTAAGCCAACACAACATAGTTCTGAGGCTTAAACAGTTGAAATATTAAAGATGGGGCAGCCATTGATCTGAGAGGTTCCCTTCCCTTGCTGGACACCTTTGATATATCCTCAGTTCAATTGGGCAAGACTCTGGTCCACAACATCAAAACAATCTCATACTCTCTGTCAGAAGATCAAAAGCCTGTGGGTTTGTGGCTGCCCATTAATACATTTTTAATTTTTGAGTACATTTTTGTGTACATATAATTTTTTTACATTTTTTGGCAGATGGCCTTATAGTGAACCAATTTGGTAGACATCGCCTGTTTCTAATTGACACATTTAAAAATGGTACCGGTGCCTGAACCGATACTTCAAAAATGACTTATCATATTTTTATCATATCATATTATCATTTATCATATCTACTTCAAATTTCTTTTGAGAGAAGTAAAAATTCTCCTATTTTTACCCCAAATAGGGTAGATTGGCCATTATTGAGCACTATACATTTAATATCTGTTTCATTCATACTGGAAGCCAAGGGTGCCCTCACGCAGAATCTAAAAAAAATATGCATCAGAGAATTATTAGAACTGATGACATTCCAGGAAATCACTGATATGGACCAAGGCATCCAGCTATCATAGTAACTAAGTTAAAACAAGATTACAAACATTTAAAATGATGATAAAGACAATAAACACTTGACTGCTGGAATTTATAGTTTACCTGTGTCCTTCAAGCCATCTCTTGTGTTTTCAAAATTAACCATATTTTTAACCGATTGCTAATCAATATACTTTTTTTGTATATATTTTCTGCCTCATTCTGTGATTTAAAAAGACAAATCAGATCACAAAAGGAAGCATTTGACTGATGTTTATAAGTAAAGACGTATTATAATGTTCTGTTTTGTTGGACAACTGGTTTAGAAATGCTTATCATTGCAAGTCATTAATACAAGTACATTTAATGTAGCTAGCTAACGGAAGGCTAAGTGTAATCGTTACATCCATGCACTCCTCTGATTATCTCAATTCACAAGTTGTGCTTTTAAGTCGGAATATGAAAACAACATGGACACCAGTGTTACTACAATGATGTGTTGGATTTGTATTATCAGAGCTTTCTGTATTCTGTTCACGTTACTTTTTCTCAGTCAGGAGTAGAGTTGTTCCGATTCCGATACTAGTATCGGAAATATCTCCGATACCACAACAAATTCTGGCATCGGCATCGGCGAGTACATGAACCCATATACCGATCCGATACCATTTTCTTAAAAAATACCTAGTTATGACCGCAAGCTTTGCCTAACTGCTGCACGGTTCTTCTTCGCTGCTCAAAATGCATTGAAAACACAGGAAGTTGTGCTGTGTTGCCACAAGCAACCCCTGTTTAGAGCAGCGAAGAAGAAATGAAAACGCGTTAGCAGCCCTGATCTATATATGACTGGATCACTCATCACATTCTAAACTGCCAAAAGACAGTGAAGCCGCTTCTATATTATAGATCAGTGGTTAGCAGTATGTCTCTGTAGTACCGGTAGTTACAGACTCTCAAGTATATTCAGTACCGGCAGCTGCGTTCAGTCGCTTCCGTGTAAGTCAAAGCGCAGGGCTCCAGACAGTAGCCGAATATATACTAGTGTCTGTGAATATTAAACTGCAAAATACTATTTAAATATTACTCCCGCAAAATCTACATCTCTGTGGGTGACTGGCACAGATGCGCGAGAGCTCGCTGTTTTGTAGTCTCTGCTGTGTGTCATGAGGACACGAACGCATAAACCGTCACTTCATGAGAATTTACCGTTTCATTTGAGAATACTGTCATATCATAAACACAGACACTCAAAGATCTTCATGGCAGCCCATTAAAATAAATGTTTGGTTTACATGAGTAAATTGACAATATATAAAGCTACTGTTGTAGCCTACAGTAATAATAATACGTCTCTATAATAATAATAATTATGCCTAGATGGTTGCTTGTTTTTTACTTGTTTTGTTGTAAAGAGATTATCTGATTAATAGATCTTTTTTTATATTCCTAGACTTATTTGTTGCAGTTTTTTTATACAGTTATATTGTAAAACTTAAATACCTTTTTTAGTTTGCGGTGTTAGATTTTTGGCTGCATTTGAAGTTCTTTTTTGCATATGAAAATAAATAATACTGTCAAATTCATGTTAGATAATAAAAATACTGTAATAAATACAGTAGTTCACCATGTATTTGTTCATGTTTTATTGAGGGATCTGTCTGAAGCACACCATAAAAAGAATTCTAGCAATTTACACAGGGCTAGTAGTATATACAGCTGTATATACAGATACACACCCAGGTATCGGATCAGTACTCGGTATCGGCCGATACCCTGAGCCCAGGTATCGGAATCGGTATCGGGAAGAGAAAAAGGGTATCGGAACATCTCTAGTCAGGAGATAGTTTATCCAGTTATTATGACCACGCGAATGCAGTATAATATAACTAGTGATCACATGCGGTTATGATGTTTCAGTTTGGAGCACCAGAGCTCAAATATTTCAAGCTTTTAAGTGGCACCGAAATCTTTGTTCTGATTCGGTCCATTACATACTGGTCATAAAAGTGCTGGTGCCGTATTAGCACCCAGTTTTGGTACCCAACTCTACGTGTGCATTTTTGCTTGTAAGCATGAATGTCAGTGCTCTTTGGATTACGTTGAAGTTATTGCGTTTTTAGCTCTGAGAAAGTGTGAGATCGCTAAGCAAACTTATTTTGCCCTCATTCACTGGTTATCAGCCGTGAAAACTCTCCGGACAACACCGAAGTCTATGAAGAGATGTCTTTTGTTCCTGTCAAACCCCAGCCTCCACCCTCACTCCACCGCTGGGCTGCGTTCTGCTCACTGCTCCCGTCATGTCAAAAGGGTTTCCCGCAGCTCACGCTTTCATAGCTCCCTACAAAATAAAACAGGGCAGAACACGTCTCCCTCTGTTCCCTCAGAAAACCGCACACATGGGCCTTTAGAAACTCGGCCCATCAGGAGTTCTCTCACACCGCTGCAGACCAGCACCATGTTTACCCCCATGTCAGTCGCCTTGAAACCAAATGAAGGAGAAGTCAGTGGGTATAGGGAGGTGGGGGACATTGTGACAACCGTGGCGGTTGGGCAAGGGATTCATTTATATTCTAATGGGAGGTGGGGGGGGTGGGGTGGTGTGTTAAGGGGTAGCCCTGGATACGCTTAGGTGACTGGAAAACATTCAACGAGAGGAAGTGAGCAGACTTTGATTTGGAGGGTGAGTTTGTATAACTACGCGGATTGAAATCACTCTCACAATTGAAGGTAACTCTCGGCTATGCCTGTGGACACAGAAAAGGGGAATGGACTTTTCAAAAAGCAAACATGTATATTTCCCATGGACTTTCAAAGTCTTTTCTTTGTAGAATGGAATTTGCTAACAGGCTCAATGGAAAGTGATAGTGTTCTGTGTGAGACTTGCAACAACAGGAAACACTCCAGACCTGACATATGCTGATATATCCATTCCTATAGCATGCATGTAATAGATCAGAGCTGTGGGTAATTCAATACAGATCAAACAGAGACTGATGGGATTACTCTGCTGAAAATAATAAGAGTATTAAATTGAAACGTGAGGTTCACTAGCTCTTAATTCCACACTATTGCTGTCTTCCCCGGAGCGCCATTTTCATCATTAATAATTGATAAAGATTAAATTCCTTTGAATAGATTAGCATTAGATTTAGGCAACATATGCTGTCAGGTGTTCAAGATAATTTTACCAAATTAGTGCATTGCAATTAGGGATGGGCATTCGATTACATTTTCTTAGTCGATCGTCGGGAGAATTAACGATCGACTATCGATTAATCATTAATATTTTTATAATATAATTAATTATTTAATTTTTATAATAAAAAATGCAATGAATACAAAAATACAGCGTGTTTTTCCTCGGTGAGACCTTTATTACAAGATCAGCTTGTGGCAGACAGTTAAACTACGTTCAGGCAAACCGAACATATATCCGCCTGCATGCAGTGCTCTAAAGCAGCGGAACCTGCAGCTGCTAGCAGGCGTTCTTAAACAGAGACGTCATTTGTTCCAAAATAATAATAATGATAAAAGAATCATGTTAAACAATAACATAAAAAAAACATTATAATACTTAGATCTGACAGATTTTGTCAAAATGTAACTCAAAACTATCCAAGCCAGAAGAAAAGGCCAGATATTAGCCTTCCTAACAATTACACTAACGTAACAAATTATGCTACTTAAAGCCTCATGAAAAATAACTAACTTTAGTAACTAGCATACAACTTCTACACGAGTCTACGGATTTTTGTTGAGAAATACCGTATAAGCATGTTGACATGATCTGGTGTCAGACGCGACCGCAACCTGTTGACCGTCAGTCCAGCCGCCGAAAACACCCGCTCTGAGGGAACTGACGTTGCCGGGATGCACAGGTACATCATTTGAGTCGTGGCCGTGTTGTACTTAAACACGGCATCGCAATGTTTGCAGTTAACTAGTTCGCTTTTTAAATCAAAATGGTCCCACGCCACACTTCGCCGCGACATCTTCATGATTATTCTTTGAAATCAAAACGGAAGATGACAGATAACCGAGTAGGGTGTCAAATATTGCCAAATATTGGTAAAATATTTAATTGCTGCCACACAGTGAAATTCATTTAATTGCTTGAAGACTCGCACTACGCAACGCAACCTGCATTAGATAAAAAAAAATGCTTTAGATTAATCGATAACAAATTAACATGATCGAGGAAAATCTTAACGATCAATTATCGATCGTCGATTAATCATGCCCATCCCTAATTGCAATACAAGTGTAGTATAAAAAATAAAAACACAAAACATTTTAGCAACTGCATAATAATGCTCTGGCAACAACCCACAACAATCTAGCATTGTGTCTGCAGATGTTTCATGTGCAAGCACTGTTTGTCATTCTTATTTTGAAAGTGCTCAATGTAGAAACTCAGCTGATGATCCAAGTCCTAATTATAAAGTCATTAGTTCAGTGGTAAAATGTTGTGTTGTGATTGAATGTTGTTTGAACAGTGATTTTAAATACCTGTCAATATGAGCCATGCCTGGTATTTTTCGCCTTCGGATGTTGATGCATCACACCGATTATTCGTGTGATTCAGAGGCATCAACAAAAAGCCATGTCAACCTTTCTGGGTTCCCAACCAATCAAGCTGGTTTGTAGTGCAACAGAGGAGCTTAGTCATTGTGCATATCCCTCCTACACACAATAATGATTTTCTAAAGAGATATGACTGTTATCGTGACAGTCAAAAAATCTGAAAAGAGCTCTACAGAAAATTTGTTAAAATCCATAAACGTAAACTCTGAATCCGCTAGTAGAGGTGCTGATTACGTGGATCTTGTGTGCAGTGAATACTAATGAGTGAAGATAGATGCAGAATTTGAGGAGTGTTTGATTGGAGCACTTACTGTATGTATGCTGGTGTGCTTCATTAAAGCCTAGTCCATTAAGCCCCTTTGCTATGATGCTGGAGCCATATGCTGCTAATTGTTGCTCTAATGTGAGACACTGAATGTCAGTCTGGAGCCCTAGTGAGGAGATGATTGTTTGGTATAATGGCTTTTAAAAAAAGTTTTTTACTTGCACTTTTGCAGATTTGAATCTCACTATCAGTATTGTGTGGAACAATGATCAGAATAACATTGGCCCAGGGTTTTATAAATGAGATGAGGGTGGACTGTATATATTAGGGATGTCCATTTTTTCTTCAGGAATTTCCATAAGCAGGTGTCCATAATATATATGACATGTATATGATATATATATCAGCCAGCAATGAGTGATGGTGGGGCTACCACAATATTGCCGTCGCTTCAGAAAAGCTGGGCTGAGGCAAACACACTCAAAGGAATAAGTAACAAAGGAGGAAGGAGGGAGAGGCTGCATGCAAGTAGCATGAAGAAAATTAAATCATAAGAAATTTTGAGCAGAACCTCCAGACACTGACCATATTGGACTGAATGTCTTAATATTGTTTGATTTACATACTAATGGTCCAGAGAAAGAAAAAGCACATCATGAAGTGTAAACTTATAATAATAATAATATTAATAATAATAATAATAACAATAATAATAAAGGAATGTTTTGCTTAAAATAGAGAAAAAAAAAGTTATTTAAAATAAAATATTTTTCATACCATGAAAGTGAGTTAAGTCCAGTGTTTTTAGCCTACATGAAGGAGATTATTTTATTCCATTTTCCCCTCAGATATTTTAATGTAAATTGTATTAATCAAATTCACTAACAGGCATTTTAATATGAATTATTTCAAAATATATATAATTTATCCCTAAGTATAATGATAAAAAGAATAAGAAGTAGAAGTGTGTCTTGAAGGAACAAAGGTTGGATTTTCATTGCATCATGTTCTGTGAACGAACCATCGTGATGGAAAATCACAAAGGAAAAAATGCCACACAGTATCATTAGCACAACATCCAAGCAAATCAAAGCAGCAGGTTGCTGTTTTTGTGTCTTGTTTGCTCGATGTACTGCACCCTTCTTCCTTTGCATCACTCCATTTGGAGGGCTGTTGCTTTTCATCTTTGCCGAGTGGTGGAGGACATTTGTAATTGAAATGAATTCTTCAATGTCAGCAGGGCAGATTTGCCCACAAATCTTTTGTCTCAGGGCTTGCTGCTTTGTCAAGGCTTCCCCCTTGGTCCTCCAAAGGCAGCCGGGCTTGCGTACATGCATTTGTATTAATAAAGCAAAAGGCAGTGTGTTCACTGGCTGAGCACACACTGTGATGATGGGATATGACTGGGCACTGAACCAGATGAAGCAGCGCAGAACTCGCGCACACACACACATACACACGAGAACAAATGCACACGGGTTTCACACTGAGATCGGATGTAGTTTATCAGCATGTCGTCTCAAGTATTATATTATTGCAGCCTTGTAAACCCCCGTCGTAAGCATCAATCACAAGTTTATAATCATCTCTTGCACATTATTATTATTTTTTTTGCAGTTGCAGAAACAGAGTAAATAGTGTGTGCTCTCTTTTCATTAAGCAAATGTATAAAATATTTTTTGATCCTGCAATTTGATACATAACAGTCATTGCTATTGTAAACTGTCTTTATAATAACAGTAGTGACAGAAACAAATTAAAATAAGAAGTTTCTTTAGCACCAAATCAGCATAAATCAGAGTGATTGTAACATTTTGCATTGCTTTCTTTTCTGTATTTTTGATCAAATAAATGCAGCTTTGGTGAGAATAAGACACTTCTTTCAAAAACATAAAACAATCTTACTGACTATAAACTTGTGAACAAGACTGTTTACAGTCTTCTCTTTCTGAAAAATGCTTTAATTTAACAAATTATACATATATATATGTGCTACCAATTGAGCTACAGGAACACTAATATTAATATTGATATCATAGTTCAGAAAAAATGGTCTTATAAAAGTTGATGAGAAATGTTCAAGTTCATACTGAAATTATTCTTGATCTAATTTCTCTTTAACAGAAACCATTGAGATATTAAGTCATAATGGTAGATAGACTGTAAAGGGCAAGAGTGGTGAAGCGAGAGGGACAGAAAGACAGGGTGTAGAAAAATGCAACTTGTGTAACTTGTTTTGACTTATAGACTGCTGGAGGACTAATCATTTCAATGGAGAAAAAGAACGAGAGGTAGAAGGAGCTGGAGAGGTTGATGGATGTGATTAATACATTGACCTATCAAGGAGACTGAGATTATGGCATCGATTAGCAAAAAAAATAGGGGATGTCGTGACTTAGTGGTTAGAGTTTGACTCCTAACCCTTAGGTTGTGGGTTCGAGTCTTGGGCCGGCACTACCACAACTAAGGTACACTTGAGCAAGGCACTGAACCTTCAACTGCGCCCCGGGAACCACAGCATAAATGGCTGCCCACAGGTGTGTGTTCACAGTGTGTGTGTTCACTACTGTGTGTGTGCACTTTGGATGTGTTAAATGCAGAGCACATATACTGAGTATGGTCACCATGCAGAGCAGCAATTGTGAGTATCATCACCATACTTAGCTGTATGTCACGTCACTTTCACTTTCAAATGTGTTTAAATGTGTGCCTGAAGAATAACTTTACAAATAAGAGGGAAAGAGTGAGGAGAATGCTCAGGGATGTCCCTCGGCTGTGTGGCATGTAGTCTCTAACAGGGGTGTTTGGTATATATACAGTGTATGGCCTCTATTTGATTTTCATCTACACAAATAATGTTCTCACACACCTGCTCCATTACGTGCTTAAACACCTGTGTGGCAATTTGATCATATGTTAAACAGACTTCTACTGCATCTCAAGTCTATTTCACTGCTGAAACATGACTGCCTTATCTCAATAAATAGTGGCCAGCCTTTAAAACTAATTAGGCATTAAAAGCCTTAAAAGGCACTTTATTGTCTGGTGGTTTCTAGTGATTTATATACACTGCATTTTACATCATGCTGATATTTATATCAATATGTTGGTCCACGTGATCTACACTCTTATTATCTGGGGAAGATCCACCCTGCAACCAATTCTACAGATTTCATCGGTCATGTCAGACACAGTGCTGATTGCCTGCATAAGACTGAGACAAATACTAACCCCTACCCCTAACCTTAAAATTAGTGTAGCTTTGATAGTTGGTGTTGTTGTTTGTCGGAATGGAATCCATCTATGATATTACAGAACTCTTAACTGAATCCATGACGTCTGACTGACAGGTGACTGAGTAATTGATTTGACCGACCAATGAATTTAACTGCAGGGAGGGGGTTTCTGGGAAAATTCACAAAGAGCACACAAGGGGAAGGAGATATGTTGACTTGTATAATTGAAGGGTTTTCGAATTCTGAAGAAATCTGTGGATCAGTTATTGATTAGGATGTCTCCTGCTAGTTACTTACTGTAAGCTGCGCTTAAGGGTGTTTCTTCAACTATGGGAACGTTCGGTTCTGTGGAATTTTAGAAAATCTTTTAAACACTTTTCACACTCTTACTAGCTTTCTCACTAGCATTCTGCGGTGGAAATGGAAGTGTGGGAATTACGTTTTAATCATTTTTACATAAAACAGCTGTCTCTTTTGTCTTGGTAAAGCTAATTTCAAAGCTAGCATGTTCACTAAACAGTTGAGACCTAAAGTTTAAATAAGAATCATCCTTTGGGATTTAAAAGTTCCCAAAGTTGAGAAGACCCTTAAAATCAAAATAAATGTGTGGTTGTTTGCCACTGTTCAGTGAATTTTGCAATCGAAATTGAGTAATTTCAGCATGCTATCTAGAATTTTGGGAATAACTGATAGAAAGCTGCTTGTTTTGAAAGTGACTTTTGTTTAAGCTGTGCATCTTTGCTTTTTTTTTTTTTGCTCATTTTTGCCCAAATTATGCTAATATAAACACACCTTAAACTAAAAGTGTGCAAGAATTATCACTTTAACTCCTTAACTGTCACCCCCCCATTTTTTAAATGGGCATTAAAGTGCACTATCCAAACTAAAATGGCTGTAATTTATGAACACTTTGGAATATAAACCTAAGGTTGGTCTCTTTTTAAAGAAGAAAATTAGCAGATTTTTTCAAAAAATTGAAGTATCAAAAAGTTATAGAAGTTTAAATGTACTGTAAAATAATATGCGCTATATTAATTTTATTTAATTTTATTTATTATAAATATTTTACATAACAGTTTTAATTCTAAAATTGGTATAAAATTAAAGCCTTGTGTCTAAATAAGTTATGTTATAAATTTGAAGTTAATATGAAAAAAAACTGAGGTTCCTGTGAGATTATATTTAGGGCGTCATACCACACACAGCCACTGGGAGTCATCAAAACTATTTAGAATTTTGCATAATGAATTTTTCTCTAGATTTCTCTGTGAATTTTACTTCTATCTCAAAATATGAAATCCTGAGACTCAGACCTTTCCAATGATATGTTTGTTGCCAAGATTATAAAAAGTTTTGGTTCTAGAAGACCGTAATGCATTATATTTTATGACACTTGGCCCTGCCCACTAAGGGGGAGGTGACTGCCATTCGATTTTAAAGTACCATTTCCATGGTAAAGCAATGTCCGATTTCAAAATAGTTTTCACAGGATGAATCTTGAGCTTCGAAGCTTTTAAATGATATATTTATGATGATTACTAAAAGATTTTATAGAGAAAAAGACGACAGGTGGGACGGTGACAGTTATAGTACTGAAAGTTGAATTAGTGTTGCTCCATCATTTGGCTCTCATGCTTCCCCACACTGTGTTCCCTTACATGCATTCTTTATTTGTCATTACTGAGAGCTCTGGATTGTAATGTAAATCAATTACTTTGACACACTCTGACATGATCTGTTTGATTATTTTCAGCCTGCCTCAGTGCCGATAACAACCACTGTCTGTGTTTGCATCAATCACGTGCCTTTGGGCACTGGATTTCAAAGAAATGTATACATTTTTATTCTTGGTATAAAAATAATTAGTTACATTATAGCCTTTTTCAGAAAGAGAAGACTGTAAACAATACTGTTCACAAGTTTATAGGTTTTGGTGGCAAGAACATAATTCCTGTGATTCAATTCTAGAAAAATATGAATGTCTGCTGACCGAGAGAATGAGAGGTTGAGAGTAAAAGAAAATCATGAAGTGATATGCAGAGTAAAAGGACCAATCCTTTGGCCAGTATAAATATTTATGTACGGTTACTGTGCGATTATGCTTGATATGCTCCTGTTTGTTTGAGGAGAAACATCAACATCCAGAAATCAATGGAAATAAATGGAGCATGAGAGAAGAAAAGGAGAGCTGGAGAGGAATAGGCACACATAAAACAGGCTAATAGGAACTGCTTTCTCCTTAACCCATTCTTCTCCTTTGTATTTCTCATCAATAAGTCTATCACTTTTCTCTCTGGTTATAGTAGCACACTTTCCCTTGATAATCTGCTCTAGGAATGGGAATCTTAAGGAATTGAATGATTTGGTTTTCGATTCTGTTTCTTTAATGATTATTTTAATAGTTTTAAAGAAGAAATGTTTGAAAATAAGACAAACAATTCTAATAACATTCACTGTCCTTGAGTTGCTGAATGAAGAGAGATTTTCACATTTCTGCAGAGCTGATATTACAAATCAGAAATAAATTTAATAGAGAAGTGTTTGCACATACTTTAAATGTTGAACAAAGGTGCAACAAATGCAATCCAATAGTTTCTCCTAACTGTAAACTAAAAAAAAAATAGATTTTTTCTTGTGGACTTTCTGTTCATTAGAGTATCATTAAAAAAGTATCACTGTTGGAACAAAAATATTAAAAAGCACAACCATTGTCAACTTTGATAAGAAGAAGAAATGTTTCTTAATTACCAAATCAGCTCATTTTTAATGAATTATTTCAAAATTATATTACACTGAAGACAGGAGTAATGGATGCTGGAAATTCAGCTTTGCATCACAGGAATAAAATGGAAAACGGTTATTTCAAATCTAATTATATTTGACTATATTAAGTTAGTAAAAAATATTTCACTTTATTCTTAATCAAATGAATGCAACCTGGGTGAGCATAATAGACTTATTTCAAAAACTTAAAAAATCCTAAAAATGTCATCCATTATTGGTTTTCATCCCTACTCCACTTGTATATAATGTCGCTTCGCTTGTGGCCAGACATTCTGCTACTGTAAGGACCTAAGTCCAGGCTTGCATATTTCTGTGTGGATTAGCTGCATTTAGTTGTAAAAAGTTGGTCCTGGATCAGCACTTCGGGAAAACTTTTATTTCCAGCCAAGTTGCTGACAGCAGCAGTAGCACTACATCTTTCCTCCAACTCCCTAATGCTCCATTCAGTGGGATGCCCCTGTGCCACTTGCTCTTTCAAATGGACCTAGTTTTACACTGCATTTATCTTTTTCCTCTTTGAGAAGGCATTATGCAATTCCAGAACAAACTTCAACCAGACAAAATGCTTGACTTAAGCTTTTCATGTGTGGGAGTTTATTGACTCGGGAGTGTTTGAGTGCAAGTGTGCCATCAAAACTGCCTCGCTCCGTCTTACCTCTTTCACAGAAATACTCAAATTCCATGAAGTGTTAAATAAAAAGGCGAGAGAGGTGTCTGATGAAGGCGCTTTCACACAATCTGCATACAGAAGCAGCAGAGGCAGATTAGTGTGTGGTATTGAGCTGTGAAGTGCCAGTGTAAAGCTGTGCTCACAGGGCTTTATCTTCATACTTCCTCAAAGGAGTTCAATTGTGCTCTTTGAAATCCACCTGGGTTTCAGCCTTAATCTTGTTGTAGCTTTGCAGGCTATTTGCTTATTTCTAATTTTATTCAATTTTTTTTTTTTTTTTAACTTGGCACTCCCAGAGTTGATTCCTGAGTTTCTAGGTGCAATCACTGGCGGTATGGGCAAAACCTGGAATATTTCAAAGTATTGCAGTATTTTACTTCATGAAACTGTGTTGAAATTCTAATGGCAAGAATCAAGAATTGTAGTTACATTTTTTACATTTAATATCTATGGGAAAAAGAGATTGACCACCACTCATAGTATGCAAGAAGATGAAATGTACTGTGACATTAGGTCGCTAGTTTTGCTAGACTTTTACTTGTGGCAAAAGTCTAGGTAGGTTGCATCAGATTTTCATAAATTCAAACTTAAATTGGAATGTTAAGTCCACACTAGGGACTTAGTAAGTACTCAGCAGCTAGTTTGTAAATAAATCTACATTTCATTTGGCTGAACAGTGCACTATATGTTTTTAAGGCAATAATCGTAAGCTCTATTCATTCATAAATGTGTAGTCAACATAATTTGACATATAGCAGCTTTCATGTCTGTGAGCAGTTGTTTAAAACGCTGTGAATTTTAGTTTTGTCTTGTTAAAGTTGGTTCTTGTTTTGATTTATTAGTTTTTTCTTTCATTTAAAAAAAAAAGTGATGTTTAAAAACTAAATGTTAACAAAAAAGAAAGATGAGTGAAATTGATTAATCATAATAAAATACTTGGATGAAAGCTGTAATATCAATATTTATAATATCAATATAAAATTACAAATGTCTAGAAGCAAAATTGAACTAAAACACATAATAATAATAATAATAATAATAATAATAATAATAATACACAGTTAAAAAATTGTATTTCACATTTCACATTATGAACATTATGTTTATGTATGTTTATCTACATATATGTCACATTATGTAACAATCACATTATAATAGGAAGAATACTTTTTGTTTATATTTATACCTTAGATTTGTTTTTATTGTGTTCTGTTTAGGGATGTTTATTTTAACCGTTAACCGACGTTAAGAATTTTGACCGATTAATACAATCAGTTAAATGATTTAAAAAGTCAGTTATTTATTTATTTTCAGTAATTTATCAAAATATTTTAAAAGGTTTACTGCATTGCTAAAATAGGCTACGCCACGCGTATAATTTTTTGTTTTTTTTAGAGGGAAAAAAACATGTCACAAAGCCTATTACTAAGTTGCATATTATTATTTCATTCAGAAATAGGCCTAATGCTGATGCGAAATGTTTACAAACATTATAATAAACACTGTAAAGTACAGATTTTATTACATATTTAAACTGAGCAGTGTTTTTTTTCCATATGTTTGACTGACTGTATTTTATTATGATAATAAACAGGCTGCATTGTCAAAGTAGCAAAGCTTAACTCTGTGCGCACATGCAGCGCCAGTGCAATCACTTGATTTTTTTTTTCCTTCTAACAATGGAAGCAACTTCTCCTTTTAGTCATAACGATAATCTGAATTGTACACTTTTTGCCTTTATTTGTATACATTCACAATAAAAACAAATCTTTGTGCGTAAAATAAGCCGTCTGTTTCCTTTCGCAGAGCACATAAATTAACTGAAACTCTGCGGTTTCCGTTCATTTTCTTAATTTATTATTCAAGTAAAAATATGTATCTCGTATAGGCCTATTTATTTGCTATACAGCAAAATATAGCTTTATTTTATTTTATTCCACTCGCAGAAGCACGGCAGGTATTTATAAACAGGTCACATACACTTGCCCTTTCTAATTTAATTCAGTTCTAATTTAAAATAATAACGGTTAATAATCAGTTAACGCGCATTGGTTGTCGGTTAGGAAGAATAACCAAAATGAACACGCCTAGTTCTGTTGCGAACAAAATCCTCAACAGCATATTTCAAACATTTGATATATCGCTCATGCTTCATGCCAGCATTGTGCTTAAAATGTTATATGATTTTAATGACTATAATGACAGAGACACTGAAATAGGAAAGTAAAGAAATAAAGGGATCCCACCAGAAAAAGGTGACCCACTGAGGCGCCTCTCTTCACAGACTCCATTTACGATTATGACCTGTCCATGTTTATAGCCCTGCTCAAGATGGCTCTGCGATTGCCTTATCCTATTATAGGTGGGCTCTCTTATCTCAAACGAGTACTCAGAACCATATAAACCACAGCCAGTCAATCACAGTACCTCCCCAAACAGCACGCTATAGACCTCTGATCTGGTATCACTGATTTATTTCTTCCAGCTGCTTAGACTATTGAATTTTGCATCAAACTTAACAAGCATTAGACCAGCATAGAGTGCCTAGAACCTTATAAATGACTACTGCTTTAAAAAGCTGTTCATATCTTAACCATCTTCAGGCATTAGTTTGTTAGCACGAAGTAAGCAAATAAAGCAATAAAGTGCATAGCTCATTGTGTTTAAGTAGCTCTTTAGACCATGCTGAAGTAGATTGAATGACAGTTTCCCATCTGCTTCATTGCTTTTTAAAATTGCGATGGTAATTTGGCAGGAAGCTGAAGGTGTCATGCGTGTTTAGTCTGTGGTCTTAGTTCCCTGTGAAGTATTGGAGGAAATGGTTTGTGAAAATTGAAGAATGCTGACCTTGAGCTGCAGTTCTGTCCCATGCAGACTGCCCATTCTGTGGAATGCTGGCAGCGGACACAAAGAGGTCACCTACCGCTAACCATCACAGATCAGCAGTCCGTCAGTGATCAATCATTGTGGTCTCTCAAGCATGGGACCTTGGGAATGTCATGGCTTTGCCTGCTTTTGCAGAAAACTCACACACATCTCTTGCTTTGTTTCTACACACTAATGCACACTCAATTCCTGGAAGTCCCAGGGAAATAGAGAAAAATAACATTTGCACTGTGACAGGCCTGATGTTTATATATGGCATGTGATGATTGTTGTAGATCAGAGCGTGTGTGCTCATTGTTTGCACAGCCTTGTGCATGATTTATGATTGTTGTAAGGCTCACAAATCAAGGCGCTGTACATGCAGTCTTTATGTATGTGTGCCTAGTGTGAGTGTCTCCATAATGAAGTATTTGCTGCTTGTAATACATACCATCTTTTAATCAGCACATCCCATGAGTGGGTGCTTGAAGCTGCCTGCCTGCATTGGCAGTCCTACAGGAAAATTAGTAAAACCAACACTTGAGCTCACCCGTGTTCTCAAACCAACGCAACACAGCCCCCAATCCACACATCAGCTCCCTTCCACCCTCCAAATCAGCAACATCTGGCAGTACTTCAAACAATGATTTTTGCTTCTGTGGATAATTTTAAGTATATAACAGTGAGCCAGTATATTCACTGAAAGGCAAATATATTCAACTTGTCATTTTCTTCTTGTGAAAATGAATGTGCAAAATAAACTTATGGGAAATGATCTGAAAGCTGTTATTCAAACAGAGAGAGCCATTATTGAAAGAGACAGAAACATCACAAAATGACAATATACACTATATAAAACACGCTATATAACAGGCTTATAAATTTGACATTATAGGTTTATGTGAAGATTGTTTTTAGTTCATTTAAATGAAATGCTTATATTTTTTTTTGTTCTATAACAAATATGCCTATTATATTTGAACAAATTATGGCACAAATTTTACTGTAATGTTGAATGATATGATTACTTTTCTTTCCCTAGAAAAAAAGAGACATCAGTTTCACTATTTCTATCTGTGATACTGGCATTCATTCATAGTGCTTAGCAAAAAATGCCTTTGAACAAATATTTTAAATATGTTGTCTTTATGTTGTTTCTACACACATTTACAGGGAATTCAGTGCGAATATATATTTGTGATTACATATTTTAATATAAGGTCCAATTAATCACTAGTAATTGCAGTTTTCTTTTCTTTATTTAATTATGGCACTCTACAAGTAATGTATAATTCTTGGTTTTTGGCATTTTGTGGAATCAACTTACAAATGGCTTTAACAATGAACAAAGTTATACACTTTACCTTGAAGAAAATGAATATGATGTTCAGTTTGAATGGAATGAAGGGTGTGACAAGGTGAAGCTTTGTCCTTGATGTAAGGCTATTGAAGGATCTTTGTCAATCAAGCGCTGGTCAGAGCTCACTCACCACCTCTCTCTGTAGTCTTTGGAGGTGCTCAACCCAGAACATGCTGCCTGTGGTTCCAGAGGAAGATAAGGGGCAGGGGAACATGGCCCCAATGATGTGCAAGTTGCTAAATCTCTAGGCTTGTTTCAGTGTAAGGTAGCTTGGCTGTGGAGATAGGGGAGACTTGGTCGAAATCTTCTTGTTCTGATGGGAGGCAAAGGCCTGGGATTTGCTCACTGTTCCAAAGATGAATTTCACAGAATATCTCTTTCAGTCTGGTTTGTTACAACTCAGTGACTGTTTGACTTTTTCTGCTTGCTTTTTTGGTTTGTTTTCATGATTTTCATCTCTTATCTGTTTAGAGAATCAGATATTTTTCACATTTTTATCAGAATGTAATAACTTGTTTAGGTTTTAAACAACTTATCTCTTTTTTTCAGCTGATGATACAAATGCCTTTTGTTATCCAATCAGTTGCCGAAATATATGTATTTATATTTGTAATTTTTTTGGTGTGGTCTGGATATTGTTCTATTTACCCTCGAATAACTTAAGATTATGGAAACAAATTCCAAATATGGATTTGGAATGTTCAAGGTTTCATGTTACCTTTAAAAAATAATAAATGAATAAAAGTAAGTTGTTTCAGCTGATTGATTTACAATAGACGTATCGACTGTGGGGAAAAAAAGCTGATTTAATTTTTGCCATTCGAGAATATCACACCCGCCCAGACCAAGCTCTGCATGGGTTCAGTTGATGCACATGATAAAAGCCAAACGTGTGAACAGTGTTAAATCACTGTGTCCTCTCTGAATGATAAAGCTCTTATTGGTATCCCTCCCAGAGAGCTGACAACATCATCAATCGCTCTCCCTTCAGGCTCTTTTACCCAACTACAAATTTACTGGACTTCATTCACACACATACACAAAACAAAAGTAATGTGATGTGTACCTGGGCCCTTGTAATTGTTCCCACTGGAGCTGTGTGTTCAATTCATTCAAATTCTCTTCTCAGTTAAACTATAAATGCAACAAGAAGAAATGACAGAGACACACATTGCACTTAGTCTCATATCGCTTGCTGTTTGTTGTTTAAATCTGAAGCATGAGGCTTTTACAGCTCAGTTTTTCTTTATTTCTGCACCAGAACAGTTGTTTTCAAGTGCAAGTCTACCAGTGTTTCTCAAGTGATCTTATTTTGTCAAGGCATCTCCTGCAGACTAGATTTAGCAGTGTGGTTTGTTTCACTGTTCTTTGAAAAAAGTAATTCCTCCTTCTACTTAAGCTTGACAAGTGAAAAAGCAGGTACATCTTATTTGACCTTTGACCTAAACAGACCTCTTGTGTGAACACAGCCTTAATGCATATGCCCTTATACTTACCTTTCTCTCTTTTCTTCAACAGCAAAAAAGACATGTGCCACAACAGACTTTGCGTGTAAGAATGGGCAGTGTGTCCCGGCTCGATGGAGGTGTGATGGAGAACCGGAGTGTCCAGATGGTTCGGATGAAACAGACTCCACCTGCAGTGAGTATGAGTGAGTGTATGAGTGTGTGCGTGTGTGTGTCTGTGTGTGTGTGTGTGTGTGTGTGTCTGTCTTTTATTCCGTTGACCGATTCTGAAATTTTTTTTCCAAGTAAAAGTATGAAAATCTAAAGGCAAATTTCATTTGAAAGGGTGCATCACCACACCTTGATTATAACTAAGTCCCATAAAAAAACACCTTGATTATAACTAAGTCCCATAATTTTTTTATATCATTCTTTTGTACTTTCTACTCCAATTCAGCGTATTAGAATGAATTCTGAAGAATAATGTGACACTGAAAACTGGGGTAATGGCTTCTGAAAGTTAAACTTCACAGGAATAAAATACATATTAAAAATGTTATTTTGAATTATAATAATGTTTTTTTACTGCATATTTGATAAAATAAACATCCTTGGCGAAGATACTTCTTCTTCTTCAAAAACATAAAATAAAAATAAATAAAATAACCTCACCTGAAACATTTTGAACGGTAGTGTTAATATAAATGTTAACTAATTAAATTACAGCAGTGTTATATGGCCTTGAAGTATTTCTTCATTTATCAAGCATTTCATCAAGGTTTTCTAAGAATTTATTCAAGTAAACAGTTAGTAATTAAATTAATAACAAATAAATAAATTAAGAGCAGCGAGTTGCTTTAATTTCTTGTTATTGTTGTTTGATTTATTTAAACAACATAATAAACAGCAGAGGGTCTATTAGGGTGCAATTGTACTGCAAAGATATTTTGACAATTTGATTTAAATCAGAATGCTATCTTGATAAAGTAGCAGGAAAATTCATATTTATAGCCGTTAAAATATGTGTTTGTATAGGCAGATAATGCTTCTGCATCCATTATTGCTCATTTATTTCAAATTGTATTATTTTAATAACACCATTTGGAATAGGTTTCTACATTCAAAGGCTGTGTAAATGCTCAGATTACTGCATATTCATATGACTGTCTTCTTTGTTGTAGTAAACTTATTTGTCATGCACATGAACTATGTTAGTGGAGTTTTGACTTTTATTTGCATGCAGCCATTTCTGTTTAGTATGTTTTTCTATGAAAGATTGCCTGTGGCTGTTTGGCAATCTTCGTAATTGTCATTTTAAGCTGTGGACTAAGTCTTTCTCACTGACCATGTGATGTGGTTTTGCCGTTGGCTGAATCAGGCTCCAGCTGCTAATTGGCAGTGGTAATGCTAATGCCCTCTGGCATACCCACTCTCTTGTGTACTGGTAATTGATATCAGATCATGTGCAAATCACATTTTTACACATATTCCTTGTGCTCTGATTTGGTTGTTACTTCATTTCTGATCCAAGAGCAGTTCTGTCTCACTTTCTTTTGATTCCTAATATCCGAAGGAAAGTAGAGCTTCTAGTTTAGTGATCGCAAGATCAAGTTATTCTAAATTCGAATATTCTAAATTCGAATATGTATTAATAGTTAAAAAAAACTAATTTCGAAGGTGAAAACTAATATTCGAATTTAAAAAAAAATGTGGAAAAAAACGGCCGCAGTAGTATAGGCGTGGTTGCCTGCTTTGTGAGTGGGCGCGCTAGCGCGCCTGAGGGTTCAGGGAAAGGTCACATGAGTTGCACTGTCTGGCACAGCATCACTGTGCTGAAAGTTGACGCATCTTCATAGAAGATGCCAGCAAGTGCAAAGCCAAACTCAACCGCAGCAGAGAAAATGAGGTAAAATTATTGACCCGCGAGATAAAGTTGTATGCAAGCTATTTAAGATACAGTTAGGATACCATTCGACCACTAGCAACATGAGGTCAAATCTCAAAAATGTGCACCCAAATGAGCATGGCATAATGTGTGGAACTCCAGCTAAACAGTCACGTTTTTACACTTAACGTTAAATTTGCATCCCCGCCACAAGCTCTTTGTCTAAAACACGACAAGAGGCCATAACGGATAAATAAATTTCGTTCATTTGCAAGGACATGAGACCGATCAGTAGGATCAGGCTTCGGGGAGTTCTGTCAAGCAATGGAACCGAGATTTAAATATTTATTTATATATATATATATATATGTATGTATATGTCTATATATGTGTGTGTGTGTGTGTGTATATTTGCTTTTTACAATTTTCATTATTTGATTACATCCTTCCTGCTGCCCCTCTGCTTAAGCATGATCTTATTCTGCATGACTATAAAAATTAAATAGAATGTCAATGACAACTGTGCCATAAACATATGCAGGTTGTGCTAGTTTCAGAGCTCCCACCCACAGAAACTGTCATCATATGATTGACAGGTGTGAAATCCTGTGTGTTATTACCATTTGTCTCAAGTATGGATGTGGATTCCACCACTGAAATGTTCGTTACATAAACTTTTGCTTGATTTGCTTGTCAATGTCCATCCAAATCAGCCCACATGCATGTCTAAATGCTAATCAAATTCACTGAGGTAAAAGCATTCATATAGCTTCAAGACATACAGTATACACACACATATATACGTCTATTCCCGCTAGCCCAAGGTCAAAGCTTGCAATGGTATCCAGATACATTCTCCCAATATCCCTTTGCCTGTGTTAGATTGCTTTTCAAAATTGCTCTCAGCTTTGCTCTGATAGAAGGAGAACCTCTGTAGAGGTCTTTGAACACATGGATCATAGTTCTTTACGGCTTCTTCACACAAACACCTCTTTGTGCCTCAAATAGGTCTAGATTCCCCAAACATTAGGTAATGCAGAATATAAGTACTGGCATGTCATTACAGCAGACTATCATGTTGTGCTCAACCTGGTATTAAGTCAGTAATATTGAAAAACGACTGTGGTCTGTAGTCTCTCAGTATGGGATATCTTGATGAGTAGGAACAACAGGGCATTCATTATGGTTGCATTAAAAAGTAATAAACAAGAGCATGCGGACATGACTCAGGTGCTTGTTCAAAACCAAATCTGGGATCATATGCTTGCATGATTATGAAAAATGAGGTGAGTACCTTGCTGTGATTGGGTAATAATTAATCAGCTTGATGAAGTGTGTGATTGTGTGTATTTGAAAGGCACATTTACAGTGCTGTGTGTGTGTGTGTGTGTGTGTGTGTGTGAAAATTAGGGTTGGATGAAGGGTCATTTCTTGGCTCCTCCAGCTGTTGCAGGATAGATTTGCATATATGGAAGGGTCTCTGGTCAAACTTTTTGCCTTTTTATTGTTAAACCTTTATTTCTTTATACAGACCTGAACAAGAAATATTGTTATGGTGAATTATGATAGACTTTGAGTAGCTTAATTAGTGGTGCTTGCTAATGCAACAACTTCAAATATTTTAATTTTATTTTTAATTTTTTTACTTTGTAAATGCTACAAGTAAATTTGCAGTAATTTATTGGATATTACTTTTTTGACATTATAGATTATATTTACTTGTGATTGTTAGATGACAGAACCCTAAATTAACAATGCCCTTTCAAACACCCTTTGCAACCACATAGCAACATGTTAATTCATATTTCATTGAGAAAATATAAAAATATTGTATTTCTTGCTATGCTTTAAAACGGTTGGCCATTCAAACAAGTTACACTTCACATTCAGTGCTGCACACCTTTTTGTGTTGATTGAATCCAGAGAAACAAAGAGAGACTGTTTACATTGGACTTTAATCGTCTACCAAGTGAGAAAATAAAAATAAACTGTATCTGTAAGCATTTTTTACAAGAAACACACTTTATAGAAAATATTTAACATGCTTGCAAGACCTCTGCTTCTGAGAACAACGTCATCAATCAATGTGTGGCAATGTTTCTTTATAGTTACACTCAAAGATGTAATCTTGTGTTTCTGTTCATGTTATATATAATTTCCTCCTCCATTCTCATATTCTGCATTGGAATTTTTACATTTAACTTCTGTCCCTAATGTTTCTATCAGAAATGTGTCCATCTCCAAACTCTTGAGATCACAAACCTCTTCTTGAGATTTCAGATGTAATTTGCTTTTAGCTTGTTCAGAGTAGTTTAATAAATGTAAAACATTTCATACTTTTTATTAAACTCACTCGACTTTGTGAGTAAAAAGTATGGTTGTTAAGACATAACATTTGTGGCATATGAGTAAAGCCCTAAATAGACATTACAGTGGAATATGTTGTTTTATTTCAACATCAGCAAATGCTTCAGTGTTTATACTGAAATTCAGTATAAACTTCAGTGATATTTTTTATTTTTATACCCACTCTCTTGTGTACTAGGTTTTTGTCAGTTTGCATTACCATTGTGACATTTTTTTATTCACAAGACTTGTGTTGATTTCATATTGATAGGTGACAAGTTGAACTAGGAGACAGATGCCTGGGCCTATTATAACCTTGCACAGAGTTTTGCTACATAATTATTTTAAATATTACGGAGGCATCCAGTCAGATGCACCGGATGGGTTCAATTTCATGCTTCAGGCAGCGGTTCCCTGCAGTAATTTCCCATGTGGCCACACTCCGGGATCACTGCTGCAGCCCAAGAGCAAGCCCTAGTCTCCCGGCCACACGCTCCATTCCCGGCTGCCAGTATTAGAGGTCTTTTTTTTTGTTTTGCTTTTGTTAATTGTATAACAAATGGAAAGAAAACAGAATACAAAAAGATTAGAAAGCTGGTTAAATTTGTTCAATTATTTCATTTAAAGAATAGATTTAGAATAGTGAGTCCTAAAGTTAAAGGGTCAAATAAAGATGGAAGATATGTGTTTTAAACCAATTCTTGAAGATGGCTAAGTACTCAGCTGCTTGGATTGAGTTGGGCAGGTCATTCCACCAGGAGGGAACATTTAATTGAAAAGTCCGTAAAAGTGACTTTGTGATTCTTTGGGATGGCACAATCTAGCAACGTTCACTTGCATAATCCAAGCTTTTAGAGGGCACATAAATCTGAAGTAATGAATTTAGGTAAAGGGGTTCAGAGCCAGTGGTGGTTTTGTAGACAAATGTCAATGCCTTGAATTTTATGCAGCTATTGGTAGCCAGTGCAAATTGATAAACAGAGGTGTGACGTGTATTATTTTCAGCTCATTAAAAATTAAAACGTTCTGGATTAATTTTAAAGGTTTGAACTTAAACCATAAAACTGGCTGGAAGACTTGCCAAGACTCAAACCACTGGAGTGCGATTCCTGAGATGCCCTTTGCCAGTAGGGTTGACAGGAGGATGAGTGTATGTTTGCTGGTGAAAGCAGCTGAGAGATCAAGCAAGATAAGTATTGAACATTTGGATTCTGCTCTTGCCAGTCTTAGGGCTTCAGCAACTAAGAGCAATGCAATCTGAAGCCAGATTGGTTGCTGTCAAGGAGGTTGTTTGTTCTGTGTGAGAAAGGCAGAGACTTGGTTGAACACAGCTCGTTCAAGTGTTTTTGCAATGAAAGGAAGGGGAATGTTGAGGGAAAAACACCAGTGTGAGGCATATGTTAATGATGTGAGTGAGTGCAGTTACAACTGCAGGAGAAATGGCTTGAAGAAGATGAGATGGAATTGGATCAAGCGGACAAGTAGTAGGATGATTAGAAAGGAAGAGTTTGGAGACTTCTGCCTCAGAGAGTGAAGAGAAGGATGTGAATGAGTGTATGTTTGCTGGTGAGATGTGCTTCATGGATTGTGGTGTGGAAAATTGTGCACTGATGTTTTTAATTTTATTAATGAAAAAATGTCACAAAGTCATCAACTATTAGAGTTGATGCAGGAGGAGGACAAAAGAGCAAGGAAAATGTTTTAAAAAGCATGCAAGAGTAAAACTTAAATGAGAAATTTGACAAAGAACTCATATTAGAAAACACTTATAGATACCTCAACGTTAGTGGAGTTTATTTGGCACTGAGATTGCGGGCAGCTCTAAAGTGTCTAATAACTTTGAACTGGAGTTTGTCCAAATGAAGGCCAAAGGGATGACCCTTTTAGCCATTGCAAGAGAAGTTGGTCATTCCAAATCTGTGATTTCTAGAATATAGGGTTCAACACTGCAGCTGGAATTGCTCACCAGTTCAGTGCTGAAACAGGTAAGGATCTGTCTCGGCATATTTAAAAAAAAGTCAGACTTAAAACATATTCTGCAGTGACCAAGCCTCTCATCAACTGAAAGATTCAAAAGTATTGCTGAGGAGCATGTTGTGTGGAGAGAACTGGTTCTAAGTTCAGATAAGTGAACATATGAAAAATAAATGTAGTGTCCAGGGATTTTTTCTTTCATATTTGCCATGCATTGGTCAGACGTACTCCGTCTGCAGTGTGTATACAGCATGTGTATGCAGTGCAGAAGCAGCAATGAGAATGCATTATTGTAATGTGAAAGCACGCTAAAATAATGAGCGAATGCGAATTTCCGCTCACACGCAGATTTCCATTGCTCTGTCACAAAACCAGGCGCGTGTGCTCAGATACACGCTGCTCTCACCCCGGAGAGAAAACATCTCTCATTAAAACTGTGTCTTGTGCACTCACAATTCTCTCTATGCTCACACGCTAGATATTAATTCTTTTCGCACCTTTCTATTTCTAACCTTTTCTGTTCACATCTTTTGCATCTTTTACCACGTGCAGTGTGAACGCTCTGATGCATTAACATGGGTGCGGAAAAAATACACATCACAGACAGTGTGTGTGTACTTGGAGTTACGTAGGCATATGCCCAGTCTGTTCTGTTCTTGCGCTCCATTTAGGCATGCTGCATTCTGATTGGATCAGATAACAAACTGTGGTAGTTCGGGGCATGGAAAATAGTGCTAAAAAGCGATTTAGAAATCATGCACGCTCAAATCGTGACTTTATTATGATTATGATTAATTGCACAGCCCTAAATTAAAAAAAAGTTATATTTATTTTATTATTTAAGTTTAATTTATTTGGGTCTGATGAGAGACATTTTGTTTGGTGTCAAACTTAGGAAAGACTGAAGCCCAAGTGTGTAAAGAAGTCAGTGAAAGGTGGAGGAGGAAGTGTCATGGTGTGGGAAATGTTTTCTGCAGCAGGAGTTTGACCTCTTACCTTCCCTCCAAGCATTTCTCAATCAACCTGCAGTTTTCATACAACGCAATGCCCCCGTAACACTGCAAAAGGAATACAGCAATTCCTTGAAGCTAAGAACACTGAAATAATGAAATGACCTGCACAGAGTCCTGGTTTAAGCTTGATTGAAAATCTCTTGAAAATTCTTGGCTACAAAGTTATGGCTAAGAAACCTACTGTTACTGAACTATGAAAGAGACTGGAAGAAGAGTGGACTGAGATCACACCTCCACCCTGTTATTGGGTTAGATCAAATTAAAATGTTATGCTTTTTAATATGTCTGATGGAGTTGCCACAAAGAAAGTTATAAAGTGAATATATATATATATATATATATATATATATATATATATATATATATATATATATATATATATATATATATATATATATATATAAATAATAATAAAAAAAAAAAAATATATCAGGTCATGTGACATTAACTGGCTGTGAAGCACTCTGGGATTTTTAAGTGGGCTGCTCAGACTGTGCAAAGGACTGGTTGGATTGGGTCAAGAGGCTTTATTCCCTGCAGGCACATTTAATTGGTAGAAGACGTAGAAACAGGGCTCTGTACTTACTTGCATGGTCAGTTTGGCAGGCATGAATGCATTTGTGGGTGTGCATCGAGTTAAAATGTCCTTTGTATGCATGTATCTTCTTGTAGGGGAGGTCATAAATAAACATGTCACCTTTACAAGTTTACAAAAGCCAACAGAGGTCAGAAGGAACAGGAAGCTGTCGACTTCCCTTGTAGTCTCGAGAATAAACATCTTTAGTGTTTGCTTCGACACCGATCACTCCTGAATTGATCAACATGATGGATGAATAGCATGACTAATTGTGCCCCAATGGACAAGATCGGCAGAAAAAAGATCTGCGTTAGACATCTGCCTTAACTAAAAATGCTCTCTGAACATCCTTTGTGTGATTCCATCAATTTCATTTTTACTTGTAATTATTGACCCTTGATCTCACCAGTTCCCTATTGATCCTTCATCAGTGCATTCAGCCTAGCGCCAGATCACTATTACAAGTCTTTTTAGGACCGTCTTGCACAGGGTTTCCATTGAATCAGCACTATGGTGTAAAGTCGGATTGATGGATTTGGCTGGATTAAAAAAAAAAAATCTTTGTAGGAAAAATGTCAGTGTATAATACTGTACTCATTGACTTGATATCTGCAAACATTTCACATTACAAAACTGCTGATGGTCTGGAATAATGATGTTGGTGTTTAATAATGATGTAAGGTTATTGTTGAATGAAACAACACATTGTATGATAGAGTTGTTGCATTCAAATTTTTCTCTCAAATGTTCTCATAAACCAAATCATATTTATGTATACACAAAATCATTTTGAGCCCATTCTGAGCGACCCAGGCAGACAAATATTCCTTTTAAATATTCCTTATTCCTTTTACTCTTAAAGAGGCAGATGCTTTCATTAGTTCAGCCTTTGTTGCGTGTTGAGTCACCCACTTAAAGTTTCAAAAGAGAATTACAACTGTGCTTTTGTAATAAAACAATTGTTGATTTATTGCTAATTAATTATTGAGTAAAGCAGAGATTTTCCCATGTCATGCTCCACTGTCTACATCATTGCATCTGCTCTTTTTAAATCTGAATTCATTGGAGATGTTCCAAATGTGGAATCCTATTTACATGCCCTCTGGCAAGGGACAACTAGGTTCATTTGGTGTGATTTCAATAGATGAGAATCATCTGTGTCTGGCTCGGTTCAGAAAATGCTTTGATGCACACTGGGCATCAGAAAGCGACCTGCAGCTCTTGACCTGAGCATACAGAGCCTAAAAACCTATATATTGGGGAACCGTCATTATAAACCCAAGATGAGTGCCAAACAGTTGAAGTGATGTCATTTCACTTTCAAAAGTGCCTGCAACATTAATGATTCATGGGAGTGTAGTATAAATCGCAGGCGTGATTGCAACAAAAGAAGGGTTGACTTGTTTTTCATGCATTTTGCTTGAAGAGTTGCTACATCACAATCAAAAACCCTAGAAAACAGCTTCTTCACTTTGGAAGTCAAAAACAATGACGATACACATTTATTATACAAAGCTGAATGGTGATTCAAATATGTTTTTGTACTCTCATGATGTTTTCAAAATAATTTGAGAATTCCG
Organism: Carassius auratus; assembly: GCF_003368295.1. Classification (NCBI taxonomy): domain Eukaryota; kingdom Metazoa; phylum Chordata; class Actinopteri; order Cypriniformes; family Cyprinidae; genus Carassius; species Carassius auratus. Next base: position 9,867,458 of record NC_039273.1, on the reverse strand, counting down.
AAAGAAAAACATTATTTTGGAAGACCATAGAGATTTGTATTCAGATCATCTTTATTTGCATGTTAGAATATATTAAATCGTTTTTGATTTTGGTTTTGTCCTCTTGAAGAAATATTTAGTCATGAATTATTTAAAGCATCCATAGGGCACTGTGCCATTTCTTTTGTTATTTTTCCACCGGTCTTGATTTTTCCCTGACATTATGATTTCTAATTTCTTTTAAATGTGCTGTTTAAATATCAGCTTGTTCAGAAACATCCCCCCATGTGCAACGATCCACTGTATTTCCCCTCTCATTGTTAAGATTATGCCTCCAGTGGGGCAAATCTGTAGAGACCCATTTGAGAGCCAGAGAATGTGTAATTAAAGCAAGGCAGAGACTATCGATTTACAGTTTATAGGATTCCTGTCATGTGTTTGCCCTAGACATCAATTTAGGGCCGTGCTTGTGTGTGCACACAGACAAGGGTAGCCGATCCCAATGTGCTGTTTTGTTCGATTGCTGGCTAGTGTGTGTTTGTAGCTTAAGCCCTCCCAGCCTAGATCTATTCAGTCCCAGGCATATCCCATGGTTTAGTACCCCGTTTTTCAATAAGTTGCGTGTTTGGGGAGAAGTGTGTCTTCAAATGTCTCACCACAGGCTAATGAAGCTATAATTGTGGTACTGCCTGTGTGTGTTTTAAACTGTCATTTGTGCTGGATCAGCATGTCTGCTAACAGCAAAGATGTTATTAGTGACATGTGACGCACTTCATTTGTCTAGACACACCCCTGCCCACCCGCTTTTTTTTATCAGCATCTTTCTTTGTTTTTCTGTTGCTTCTTTTATTTGAAGTGCAAAGGTTGCACAATGGTACAGTCATGGTGTCAAATGGTAATACCATAGTTCTGTTTACACAGTTTCATAAAACAGTGGTATATTGTGACCTTTTACTCATTTATTTCTTATCTGCAGTTATCTGCAAGTGCATTCTTTATTTTATCATTTATATTACATGTTTGTAATTTTTCTGAATGGTGATCAACCTCCTTTTACAAAAAGAAAAAAAAGACACTGAAAATAATAATTCTTGGCATAAAAATTATATAATAATATAATTGCAATATAATTGTATTTTTTATTCGTATACAGTTGTGTAAAAAAAAATGGGAGGATTTTTTATTTTTTAAAGTTTCATGTTTTTTTTATCAAGTTTGCATTAAAAACAGTAATGTTGCAAGATGGAGAGTCTGAATCTGTGCATGTAAATATATAGCCTTTTTTCAAAGAATGGTATGTATCCAAAAACATGGTAATTAAAAATTTAATGTAATTTATTTTAATCCAAAGCGAATTACATTGCATTCAGGCTAACAATTTTCTCCTAACATTTGTTCCCTGGGATACGAACCCCCAACCTTGCGCTTGCTAACGCAATGCTCTACTACTTGAGCTACAGGGACACTATAATAATAGTAATACCATGATACATTTTTCTTTGAGTGATAATAGTCTTCAGTGTTAAAGTACCATCCTTTTATTACCTCCTCTTAGTGAGATTGTGTGGAGTAATATTGTTTATGAGACGCTGTTGATTGTATTATACTTTATTGCCATCAAAATGTCTATAACCTCCCCGCCAGCTGATTTTCCTGCTGTCATGAGTGTGTGGCGCTTCCTCTCTCTTTCTTGTGCTGTCTTCATTTTCATCCCTTCATTCTGCCAATATTTTTTTCATCTTCCCCCAACGCTCTGTTGATCTCTGTCCATTTCTATCCATCTCACTCTGATTTGTATCACATTTATTCCCTTATGGGTTGAGTGGTGAAGTGAAGAGGAGACACAGGAGAGTTTTATTGATATAAATGGCAGCTCTGTCTCCTCTTGCATTACAGAGCAGCCGTCTTCTATGAAACACTCACACTGTGGATTCCCCTTCCACTTTAATCTTCTCCCCTTGCCTGAATGAATGTAATTGTTGTGATTTTCTACCTCTCATCAATTAAGGGGGAAGTCGTGGCCTAATGGTTAGAGGGTTGGACTCCCAATCGAAGGGTTGTGAGTTCTAGTCTCGGTCCGGACGGAATTGTGGGTGGGGGGAGTGCATGAACAGCTCTCTCTCCACCTTCAATACCACGACTTAGGTGTCCTTGAGCAAGGCATCGAACCCCCAACTGCTCCCCGGGCGCCGCAGCATAAATGGCTGCCCACTGCTCCGGCTGTGTGCTCACAGTGTGTGTGTGTGTGTGTGTGTGTGTGTGTTCACTGCTCTGTGTGTGTGCATTTCGGATGGGTTAAATGCAGAGCACAAATTCTGAGTATGATTCACCATACTTGGCTGGATGTCACTTCACTTTCACTTTCACTTTTAATTAAATGTATTTAATTTTAGGCACAATTGATGTCATCTTATTACTTTGGGTCAAAAAATATATATTATAATTTGAACGATAAACTGTTTATTTAATTAAAATCACGCATTAAAAATTGAAAGCCGTTAAAGCTGTTATCAAATGTTTTTCTTGTCTAAAAAGGATCATTGTTCATGACATCACAAGTCTTCACCCCGCCCCCCCACCCAAATAGTATTGAGTGTTTATTGATTTTGTGTTATTAGCATAATTGGTGAAAAGCACCATGATGGAAACATTACTATAGCATAGCTGGAGTCCACACCGGTTTTCAGCAAATTTTAATTAATTTCTCTCATTCTACTGTACAGCGGGAGTTGGGGGGGGGGGGGGGTGTCCTGTTTATAGATTTTTTGTCAACTTGGTTTCAGCCTCTGTTTGTCTAAAAGCAAAACTTCTGATAATCTGGTGGGTTTTATGAATTATGATTGCCCAGAAATTTGCTATGGAATGGAGCTCAATATGTATTTTTTATTTGTTTTTAAGCTGTGTTATTATCAGATATTCAAGCACATTTTTAGATTGAAACCTGCTGCATTATGAGTCATTAGAATAGTCTCAATTTTCTTTAATGGCAATGGTATTCCTTTGTGAAAATAAACTTTGCTTAATTGTGTTGAATGTGCACTTGTACTTTAAATCTTATAGGGTTCATGGACTGAGAAATCAAAATTCCCTTGATCTTTTAACATTTAAGAGGTCATTGTACTATAAAAAATATTCTGTCCGTTTCAGAGCACAAAACTTTCTTAGTCTAAAAGTTAGTCTTACACAGTGTTGGGGTAGTTACTCAAAAAATGCAACTAGTTACTAGTTACTTCTGTAAATTGTAATGAGATTACTAGTTACTGCATTTGAAAAAGTAACTTCACTACTTATTACTTTACTTTTTTTATTTTTTAGGGAATTTTTATCCAAATTCTGTTTTCCGTTTTAATTTTTCTGGATTCCATTTTTTTTTTTTTTTTCAGTTTTTTTTTTTTCTCAACTCCTTTCTAATGGTTTAACTTAATTGAATTAATCAAAACGAAAAAGAAAATTTCTTCACTATATCTTAGATTTTTTTTTAGCATGTGTAATTATTTAAATGCATAAAAACAACTTCATTTATTACATTTTCCTAAAATAGCCTTATGAAATGTTTTTTTCCCCTCAGGAATTTTGTTTTGTATTTAAATTTTTCTGGTTATCAAATGAAGGCATAAAACATTCATTTAGATTTTCTTTTAAAAACTGAAAATTAAGCAAACTTTATTTTTTGGTAAACAAAGGGGATTCACTTTTTATAAAAATAAAACATGGAAGAAATGTTAAGCAGGAGATGCTTTAAAGCACGAGAAATAGAGGTTTCCCCAATAACAGCTTTAAACAAAGCAGCGCTGAGCTCACAAACGCTGCTTTATCAGGCATATAACATGCAAGTCTTCCTTCAGAAATACAGTGATATAAAAACACCTGTGTCTCGTTTTGATTCTTAAACATATAAATGTAAGGAATTATTATTATTATTAAACATGCAGTACGTACTCAATGTTTATTCAACAAAGCCTTTTGGAAAATCGTTTAGTTTTAAAATCATGACAAGTCTCCAAAAAAAATAAATCTATGGGAAACACATCCCACATCACAACCACCTGAGCCCAACTTCAGTCTACTCATCACCTTGCCTTTAACTGCGTTTGTAGAAGGCACCGCAGCCAGACTGATATAAACAACACAGACCGGTGCAACCGATGAAACCGTCTATAAGATGACATTTCAGCACTTGACAAATGGAGAGCGACTTCTACATAGCACTTGAAGCACAGCTGTGCAATTACTTTACATGCAATGTTGGGAAACGCACTTCAAACAATAATGAACAATCGTAAAATTACTTGTAGAAAACACTCTTAAGCGCTAAGATCAATCGTAATCGGGAAATCCGGCCCAGAACTTTACACACAGGCAAACACGGCATATGTAATGCAGGAAAGCATGTTCCTATTGTCTTGTAAAGTAGTGTAGTTACCAATATTATTAGTGTAATGCGTTACTTTACTTCATTACCCAAAAAAGTTATAGTAATATAGTTACTGTAATCTGTTACTTTGTAACTCGTTACCCCCAACACTGGTCTAAAAACAGCTTGTTTTGAAGCCAATATACCAAAACGAAGTTATGGAGTGTGCCACTTTATGAAATAATAGTGTGGCTAAGAACCGCCTCTACAGAAGTAGATCAACACCTACTTCTATATCACTGGCTGTTTAGCCACGCCCACCGATTCGAGGACATAGTGTAAATAGCGAGAGATGCAAAAACAGGTCTATACTCAGAAACCAAATTATAAAAATGATAAATTAGAATTATAAAATAGAATTATCCCTTTAATCCCGCTCAAAATGAAACAGTGTTAAACAAATGTAAAGAAATCACATGTGCTTACATGCTAATACTGACAGTTTCCAGCACGCACAGAGGTAAACAGAGGTGAGTGAAACCTCTCAATCTAAAGTGCCACACACAAAGCCTGAATTACCAACCGATCTGTAGATAATCAGGATGGTTTTAACAGTCTCACTCCATTGATCCACTTGTCTTATTTATTGACACATTTGCCACTAAACTAGGGAAGAGATTTCTGATTAACACAAAAAAAAGTGCTTTAATAACCTGATGCAGGTGTGTGTGTGTGTGTGTGTGTGTGTGTTGCTATGTAGGTATAATGACCAGCTCAGTTTTGACCTGAATCCATCTTAAACCCAAACACTTTGATCCCATTAACAGGAATGCTGAGATCATTTCAGCATTCTGTCCACGTTGCTCCTGTGGGCCTTGGCCACTATAATCTAAAGGTGCCTGTACTATATGCTAATGTGATTTTGATTAACTGCCTCGCTAATGTCACTGAGAGGTGGGGAGAGGGGGAGAAATTTAAGAGTTTATCATGGTGAAACCCCCCAGTCATATTTAGCTTTGTATGGGGGACCCTGATTAATTCTGATGTCCTAACCTGACAGGAAATTGCTATGCTAATCAATTTGTCTGGCGACTCTTTAACATTTAAAGAGGGACTGAGTGAAGCTAAGGGGAGGTGCTACATTTTTCTTACATACTATACAAACTGTACATCATAGTAAGGTAGAAAGACATAAGAAGATGAGCATGCGTTGCAACATTGCATCCCTTATAAAATAGGAGTACACTTAAAAATACTTTTATAAATTACTTATGGAATTTTATTTTTTTCAAAGAATAAATGCATTATAATTTAAAATGATATTAAATGCATTTAGCTGAACTTTTGACTTAAGTAGGACGTTTTTAAGTAGGACATCATCTCTTGTCTTTGAAATACAGTATGGTTTAAGTTTACTGCAGAATTTTGTCATTTTGTCAATCATTCATAAAAATAATTACACCTGTAATTTCATATTAATTTCATATTAATTAATGATTTCTTGTAATTTCTATTGAAACTTGTGTGTCATGTATTTAAATTATTTTATGAAGTTGCATTTTAGGACATAAAAAAATATTTAAAATGTAATATTGAATAACAAATTACAGTTAAATTTATAATAAAATTTAGTTATGCTTTAGTATGTTAGGATGTATTCACACCAGGAAAGGCTGCTAGTTTACTTGGTTTTCTCCAGACCAAATACAATGTTGTTTGGTGTAGTTAATTTTCACACTTCCCTTTTTACACGTGAACCAGAAATCGTAAACAAAACCACACATGTGCTAAGGTCTTCCATTCATTGGACAGATATTCTTAAGCATACCAGAGTAATTTTGGAACCGTGCCGCGACCACCTTCTCATCTGGGTTTCACAGTGGTTGTTTGGTCCACTCCCAAGTGCGATTGCTGATTGCCCAAAAGATCCCCACCAAGGGGGGAAATGAACTTGAGTTAAATTCAGTTGAACGATACAAGACAGGTGTGAATACACCCTTAGTCAACACATCAAATTAAGTGAACATCTTTAGAGCACAAAGAATACTAATACATAATGAATTAGATTTTTCTTTAAAGTAAATTTTGACATTACAAAGTGCACTTTTTAAAAAAAAGTGTACTTAAGTATGTTAAGTAAGAGTGATAAAAGTCTAAAGTCTAAAACTATCTTTACACTTAGGTGGCCTTTCATTTCATCAGCATCATATTCTTAAAAAAAAGGCTTAAATGAGTCATGAACTCCCTTTTTTTATAATTTTTCACTGTTTTCTGAGGGTCACTTATATTGTTATCATTTACATTAAAAAAAAAATCATAATTTAGAAGCTATTTTCTGTCCTCATCAGAACACTCTGTTTGACAGCCTACATCCTACATAGATGGACAATGCAGTGATTTAGGTTAAAAATGCATAAATGCATATCAAACCATCTCTAATAACAGAGCAACAGTGACAACAAAATAAAAACATACTCACGTTTGTGTGGTGCGACATTACTGTTGGATCCAATATAGTCGGGAAAGCATGGTCTTTTAGTTTTAATCTTTCTGAAAATCCTGCATTAAACTGTGCTGTTTGAAAAGGAATCTGCGGAAAAATTAAGTGAACAAAGGACTGAGTTAATTAATGAACTAAAAATTAAATAATTAAATAATTCATTTATATTATGCCTTCACTTTTTCTATACTCTTATTACCCATAAAGTGTGCGTAAAGTTATTATTATAGAATATGCATGCATGACCACTGCGTGTTTAGGGAAATATTTATTTGTGTTGTTTGTTTTTTTTCTAGTTTTTGTTAGATTGTTCTCTGTGATTGAGATAAATGTTGCATAAATGTACACTACAAGTGTCATCCACACAAATTACTGAACCTTATCATTTAAAAAAAAATAAAAATAATAATAATATATATATATATATATATATATATATATATATATATATATTATTTTTTAAAAGGACGTTAACTGTAGTTAGTTGTTAACTATGCAAACATTGTGATATTAATAGTAATGAATAATAAATGTTTGTCTTATATTTTTATACTTGTCTCTGCATATTAAGTTGGACTATGAAAAAGTAATTCAGCATAAGAAAAAACTGTGTACTCCAACCATTATAACCGTCTTGAAACTCTGGGATTGTGGAGCAGAATGCTGCTGGCCTTGACTGTGCTGGACAGAGCTGTATCTGTAGATCAAAAGGGTTCTCCAGAAAGCTGTCGATAAGGCAGTCAATAGAGCTGCCTCTTCTTGTTGGGCGGCATCTGAGTGTGCAGCCGTCAGCATTTGTGATAAAGTTATATCTCTTGGAAGTCCTGGAGGTTCATAGTCTGATTAAGAATGACTTTCCCAAGGACTAACACAACTTTTTGTACCCAAACTCACACCTTTTGTAGGCCTGGAAGGTGGAGGCAGGAACCAGTGAACATTTAAATAATTTTAATAAACAAACAGAAAACTTAAAGTAAATCGATAGCCCCTCACGGATGATGGCTGCGCACAAATAAAACAAAATAAAGCAGCCCAGGCCTGGTCCTCTCTTGTCTTGCACTGTCATCACTTCTCCTTTTATCCTTCTAGAGCTCCTCTGTGGGACTCGAGACTGGTGAGTGCCACAGGTGTTGTGCATTATCACTTACTCCACCGTCCTTGATCCGTTCTCATGGCTCTCTTTAACACCAGCCACACACGATAATGCTATATTGGCTCAGACAAGTTAAGTTCAGGCACAGATGTTGCATGACTGGGTCCTGCCTTGTAGTCAGTAGTTCAATTCATCCCAAAAAGTGTTTACCAGAGTTCAGATAAGCAGGTTTGTGTATTTTTATGTTCAGGCCTTCAGAATGATGTATGATTTGTTGGTATCGGATGAAAAATGACTGAGCTGCACCCGTTTGATGTCGACAGTCTGCAAAGTCAATTTCGAGAAAAAAATTGAGTTTAAGTTTTCGGAAGGTTCCAAAGCAAAATCACAGAGCAATGTTGCATGTTTTCCTCCAATTTTTTACTAATTATAATTACTATATTAGTAATCACAATATAGCAATTTTTTATTTTATCTTTGTTGTTATAAGAACAGATGCAAAAAACAACAACAACAACAACAGTAGAACGAATGTAAGAAAGAAACAAATAATGCATTACCTTTTTCATGCACTTTGGATGACAGTCACCGTGAGAAGCTTTTAGAAAACGTACAAATAAAGGTAATTTTTAAACATCTAAAATTATTATTTAGAGCATTGGGATCTCTAGACCAGGGCTTAAGGAACACATTTTTTGTGAAAATGTTTCACTTTTTTGTCTGTAGCTCAAAATTAGACATTACGACTCATTTTGCCAACACGGGTCACATGCACTGAGAGACACTGCTCTACACTATGATTATATAAATTTATTAGTTATGGACATACTGTAGTTGGAGTAGCCAAACCATTATATGTGGGGTATCCAGATATTTTTAGCCATTATAGGCTTATGCAAACTTCTGATGCATTTAGGTAAATGAGAAAGGAGTAATGGAAGATCCTTCAATGGCCACTTAGACACGCATATTCTCACCACTCACAAGAATGCCTGAATTTAGTTGACTGTGAAATCACTCGGACGTCATTGACTGAAACCGCCTCCCTAATATAATGTGGTTTGTGCAAAGCTAATGATTATTTCGTTGAGCGTACTGAGGCGCATCTGAGAAATTTCATTTCCCCAGTTTAGATTAACAATGTTTCACCCGCACCGAGAAAATAATTTACATTATTAGATAAATATGTTAATCTAATTTCACCCGTTCCCTGTGGTACTTCCATAACTTAATTTTCCCAGGAGGAACTGCATTGCAGTCAGGGTGAGTTGAACCGTGCACAGTGTACGAGTGGAGCTCTTTCTTATTTTGTCTTCATAAAGAAATAAACATGAATTTCTGCTTTGTTATTGTAGTTTATCCCACTGTCAGTCAGTTTCCTATCATTCTCTGAGTTTAGGGCCACAGGCCTTGCGTGGTTGTTTGAGAGTGTTTCTAAAAATCGTCAGGGAGTGCATCAGTCTGAACTCACCATCTTTTGAGTCTGAGCTGACCCCTGGCTCATTGTGCCTGAGAGAACGTGTTGAGTTCATCACTTTCTTACAGTTAAATCCACTGAACCTTCATCTGTCAGAGCAGTGTGGGTGTTATTCTGATGCCTCTTAGAATTATAGAACGAACAGAGAGGTCTTGAGGTGTTATTTGCTGTTGGCAATTTTTTTCTTGATTTATTATAATAATGTATTTGTTTTTTTAATATTATATTCTTGAACTGAGGATTTATGCTGTCAGTGTCTGAAACTCTTTGAAGATGCAGGTGATATTTTTTTGCAAGCTTACAAAGATTCTGTCTCTAAATTGATCCGCTCCACTGCTACAGTCATCAAGCATCAATACTCCGAAATCATTTTACAATTTAAAATAATCATTTTATGTATTTATATTTTAAAAGTCTTCATTTTCATGTGAACCTTCATAAATCTTGCTAATATGCTGATTGGGTGCTCAAGAAACATTTGATATTAATATCATTGTTGAAAACATAGGGCTCCTAACCAAAAGTTGTGCAGGTTAATATTTTGTGGAAATAGTGATACATTTTATCTTTTATGAATAGCAGTTCAAAAGAACAGCATTTATTAGAAATTGAAAATGTTGTAACTTTACTATCACTTCCGATCCATTCAATGCATCTTCCTAAATAAAAAAAATATATTACTAACACCAAATGGTAGTGTGTGTGTGTGTGTGTGTGTGTGTGTGGTTGAGTGATAATGCAATCATTTCATCGAGTTTTTATGTTATGAATTAATTCATTGTTTGAATTGATTCACAAAAGTGAATTCTAGCAACTCTTAACACTTCTTTGAAGTTTAAATCAGAGACGCTATTAAAACATCCGTCTTAATGTTTTCATAAGGAAGGATCATAAAACTAACCTAATGATGGTCTTAAGGAAGTGTAACAAGCAGGTTAAAGTACATTAAAATAATGTTGATATTCCCAGTGTGGTGTTTATTTTACACTGATTGTGGTGCCGTTGCAAACATCTGTGAGTGTTTTGCTGTGTGAACTATAGGAAACCAGGGCTTTATGGGCAGTGAATGAAAAATCCCTGTGGGCACAGTAGTCTTCAGGGTTAGCGAGGAGAGAGAGGTGATAAGACTGAGTTACCCATGAGGCTGTGCTATCTCTAGCAGTCAGCCAGACTGTAAGAATGGGTCATTCAGTTTATTCAGACACATGCTGACAAGCCACAAACACACCCGCTAGCACATGCACATAAAAAGGCTATTCAAACAAACCCGCTCTGTCAAATACATTTCCCTAGTCGTACACCAACAAGGCTTGCGGTGTTAGGTTAATCTCAGGCCTTAAATGGGACTTTTTGCCTCTGACAGTCTTAGATCCACTATGGCTTCCACAGATGAGGACTGGGCCTCAATCTGCAAAGCCACAATGGCCGTGTGCTGATGAAGAGATATATCAAACGAGATTCACAGCTGTCTTTTTCCCATTTCTTCAGAGAAGTCTGTACAATAGTGGAATCCAGCGAGAGACATGGCATTCATTTTTATGATTATAGATAGGGTTCAGACAACAATGGGCTGCAGACACAGATTCGAGTTGTCAGAGAAGGTGAGAAGGTCTTCATGAATCTTCTTTTATACACTGAAAATTACTCAAAAGACTGAAGAATGGAAAAGAGAGAAATCAGTCTAGCTGCTATTGATTTGAAGTTGGGTTCCCAGACATGTGGAGATGTATAATTTATGGAGCTGTCTTGGGAATGCTTTTTTGATCTGGGATGAAACTTAAATATGTTTCAATGGCCTTCGATTTTGGCTAAAAATAATATGTAAATGTCTCATTGGTGTTATATTGTTTAATATTTTTGTAAAAGTTTTACATCAAAAACAATTACACATTACAAAAATGTTATCATTTATTGAGTCATAGATTTATTTTTATTATTTTATTATAAATAAATATTTTTTTATTCAGCAAGGATGTTACATTTGTCAATAAAGACATTTAAAGAAATCATATTTTAAATAAATGCTCAATGGTTTCAAAATATAGCATATAATTATAGTTTTCTATAGTTAGTTATTGTAGTTTTCCAATAACTTTCTATTCACCAAAATTCACCTAAAAAAAAAATCTCCATTTCTACAAAAACATTAATCAGCAAGTTTTCAAAATGATTGATAATAAGATTTTTTTCTTGAGCACCCAATCTAGTGTGGCTTTTAAATGGTCATATGTCTCTGAAGACTGAAGTAAAGACTGTGGAAAATTAAGCGCGTCACATTTAAAATTATATTGTTTTTACTATATTTTTGATCAGTAGCGAGCAGACTTCCAAACACATTTAAATATTCTACAATTCTACAATCTTTTAATAGTATTGCATTTAGAGATATAGAAATCTAAGATAGTGTCAATAAAATCTTTTTGTATGAAAATTTGTCCTTGTATTGTGAATTTGATTTGTTGGATGACTGTATTGACCGATCAGCGTCCAGGAATATGCCTTTTGGCATTAGTTGATCTTTTATTCTTAAACCTTTTCTGTGTTGCTTTCACTTACAGGTCGACAGACGTGCCCCCCAGAGAAGTTTGACTGTGGTGGCTCAACAAGCAAATGTGTGTCATTGTCATGGCGCTGCGATGGTGAACAGGACTGTGAAAATGGAGCAGATGAGGAGCAGTGTGCTGCAGGTAAGTCCAGGGAGGAAAGAGAAAGAGAGAGAATATCATTAAGAATAGGTGCTGTCTGGCACAGGCACAGTCAGGCATCAGAGTGGTGTGTGTGTGTTGCATTGTGTTTATTGTGTGTGTTTGCCATTACTGTAGCTGATTATACTTTCATCATGTCCTCATAATGTGCAGGGTAGATACTACAGAATGCTCTGGATCATAAAAAAAGGTGGGCTGGTTTTTGTGTTCAGACCCCCAGCAGTTAGTTCTTGCATTGATAAAGTGTCACAGCGGGTGAGAATGAGTGTGTTATGAATATAAATAAATAGAAATTCTGCTTACACATGCACTTACTCTCTCTCCTTTCCTCTCTCTCACACACTAACACGCCCACACGTACACAATAATCCTAATGCAGGTATTTCAATTTAATATTAGATTATAAACAATATTGATTTTACTTTGCTCTTTGACATGCAACCTATACAAGCATTGATTCTCCAGCTATCTCTTTTATGGAAGTATTATGTATTATACATTTAGCCTTTTAAATCCTTTCAGGATCTTTATCATTATAAAAAAACTCCTAAATACCGCTGAAGGGGTCATGGATAAGAGCAAATCCTGCATTTGTGAATTGCAGCTGAGAATTTGCAGGTTTGTTTAGTATGGCTCAATATTTTCTTTACTAATGCACCTGTTGATAATTATTAATATTACAGTGTTTATATTGCTGTTTTTTTTTTCCTTGTGATTCCTATCTGTGTTTATACTCTACGTGTGCGGCAAGCAAAGGGATCTAGTGTGTGTAATGGATTCAAGAATTAGTTCATGAAGTGTAAATGCACATACTTTTTTATGCTTGTTTGCACAAAACAATGTCAACAATTCCAAAGAATAAACCTTTGCATGCACTATATTTTAAAAGGTTGTGATCAGTAAGATTTTAATTAAATTAAATTAATACTTTTATTCAGCAAGGTTACAATAAAGTGATCGAAACTTTTAACAAGTAAAAAAAAATTAATGTTAAAAAAAAAAACTCAATCTGAGTGACCACTTTATTTATAAATGAATTCCATGATTTTAATTTAAAAGGCATTTGATATTTTTATATGAAATAATTTAATTATCATCACTCACACAGAACAAAATGAAGCAGTTTTGATTGGAAGCTTTTATTCTGACACATTTAAAGGTGTTAAACATTTAAAGAAAGTCAGTTTCAATAAAGACGTTTATATATATCCGTGTATTGCATAGCTTCAATTTTCTTCATGAAATTCAGTTTTCTTCTTGAAGATTTGTGCATCTCTAAATAGATTGGTGTTGTATTGTCAAATCAAATGCAAAAATTGTATGCGTGTTACTTACTTTGTATTTAAAAACCGATGAGATGATGCTGGCAGGACGTAAAGAATTGTTTATTGTAAGTGTTTCTCTGTTCGCCATTATCCAGTAATGTCTAAAAAATACATACATCACAATTGAATTGCATTGTTGTGTTCATAATATGTAATTATCCTGCCTATTATCCAGCCTAGACACGTGTGCCTTTCCTATCTCCAAACACAGCCGAGTGAGATCTCTTGTCCTTGTCACTATGGGTTTACACTTTCTCTTCTACTTAATCATGTAATAATGAAAAACAGGACACGTCTTTCAACTCTAGCTTGATCTTTTTATGGTTTTCCATTTTCTGACTATTAGCTGTCTGATTAGCAGCGTGACAAGAGTTTGTGTATCTCTGTGGATTTATAGCTGTGATTTGCGTGCCGTACAGTCCTGCGCTGAACTGGAAAATAAGAGCATTAACGCCACTGTAATATTTCATTGTGCTGCTGATTATAATTGATTTCCTGCTTGATGTCTGGTCCTGAGACTTCTAGCTAGTTTTTATTCTAGAATAACCTGCAGGACTGCTCCTTTTGATTTATAATTGAAGATGTTAAGGAACGGCCTATGAATACATATTACTCTTAATGCTGTACAGCCCATAACTTCTGAAGAATCATGTTTTACTCAAATCACATTTTCAAATCAGTCACCTCCCTGTGAACCAGAAGCTCATCAATCAGATGTGACATAGAAGTGATAACAGGGATGAGAGTAATTATTTTATTTATTGTGAAAAATGTTTAGCTGTTGGCTGTTTTGCATCAGCCATTTTTAAAATGTTGTATTTGATTAATGTAAATATACTACCCTTTCTTATTTGTAGAGCAGGTAGTTCTAGCCCTGGCTGAATGGCAGTGGTTTGCATATGCATCCATGCTGCTCATTCCCTTTATCCCCTCTGTTACTGCCATGGTGGTGGGTTCACAATTTATCTTAAGGCACATGGACATTCATTTCCCTCCCTTGACTTATTCCTCATTATTTGCAATTATATACATACATTACCCTACTTGCTTACATACATTGCACCTGGGTTATGTTGAATTGGAATGCAAGATGTTTTTAAATGTATGCTTTATCCATATTATGCTGATAGTAATGTTATGTTGTTTGATTTGGTCCCGGGTCAGAGCGACTTCTAAACATTATTACAGTTACAGTTGAAAACTGTCCCGCTTAATATTTTTTGCATTTTGCATAAATTATTAATTAGATTAGAGTTATTATGATAAATAAAGTTATGGTTCTAAAACCAGAAAATACATCTTTATATTAAAATTTTTATTACATTTGTATTTATTTTTAATATTGTTGTCATTTTTTGTAACGTCACACTGATTCCTGTTTTCCTCTGATTTCCTTTTTTTTTTTTTTGACAGAAGTTCAGGCTTTTTTTTATTATTTATTAATAATTTTATAAATAATTCACCCCAGTATGACAACATGTAACGGTGACAGTCAACAAGCATTATTATGTAAAAAGATGTGTAAATAAAGTCAGCAAGCTGCAAAACACCAACAGCGTTTATTCATGTTGCAGTTGCATGCTGGGAAGTTGGAAATCAGCAGTGTTTGTTAGAAGCCTCTTTTAAACTAGTTGAAGAACATTTGGGGGAAATGCATTGGTGGTGTTATGTATATTCAAAGTTGTTCCAAATTCTTAGTACCTTGTTGGCTGGTAAAAAGTAATAGCTTTTTTTTTACATTATACATAATGCTGAAAAACATAATACTGATTTAGTGCTTTATTTTGCTGATTGGGGCAACAGTGCACTTTTAGTGGGTTTACCAGACTCCACACATACATCTAAAACCTGCTGCACCCACAAAGCCCTTTGTAGTCTACTAAAGGTTGGAAGATTTACATAAAACACATCTTGGGGAGTTCCAGACATGAATAATATACCTTCTAACATCACTTTCCCATTTTTGTAGAAGAAAGGCACTATTTTCTCTCCAACTCAGCTGTGTCCTTTTGCTCTTTGCTTTCTCTTTCCCCTCTATTACCTTAATCTCCAGATACACTGCGAAGAAAGCTTTTAAGTATAAATTATTATCAGTAACCTGCATTAAAAATGCACAATCAAAGTGCCCTTTGCTCTTGTGGAAGCCCTATGAAGACAATTTGAAAGGTTTTAATTCCCTAAACTGAGTTTAGACAGAGAGAGGAACCCCTGCTGAGGCAGAGCTGTGGCGTTTAGCTCCTTATGAGGGAAGAGTTCCTTGACGTGAGGGAAAAAAGCATTGAAGCCTCAAACGTGTGAAGTTTGATTGCTGGTTGCATATTTTCTTAATAATAAATGCACATCTTTGTGCTGATAAGGTGCAGTGCCATATAAACACAAACATATACTTTTCTGACTTTAGACATTCTTCATATTATTCACAGTTTTGTTTGAAATTGAATTGGTCTGGTCAAACTGACAGCATGATTATAGAAGCTGTGAAGGGACGTTCTCACTGTGTATTTATCTTGATTCAGTAATAATATGTACTAATTATTTTGAGAAAAATACCTTAAAACAAGTAATATATACTTCTCTATGCACAAATATCTAGCTGTGATAAATTAATGTTTTGCTAAGCAGCTCAAATAAAACTTAAATAACTAATTTGTTAATCTTAACAAGATTGTTCATTCAAAAAATGAAAATTAATCATGTACTCAGCCTTATTTCTTTTAAAAACTCTGGCCGCCTTCTGTGGAAAAACAAAGATATTTTGAAAAGTGTTGGTTACTAATCAGTTTTGGTGTCCATTGACTTCTATTGTATGGACATGAAAAACTAAACAAAAGCAAAAACTATATATCTTCTATAAACCACAGAAGAAAATCGTACAGTTTTGGAACAACATCATGGAACAATATCGTTCTGCCAGTCAATGAATTTTAGTTTTTGTGTGTATTAAATGGATTTTTTTTCATACCAAAAATAATAACTATATTAGAGTCCACAACAACCGAGCATTCTGTTTGTTATAAGCGCACACTGCAGTTATGTCATCTGCTGCTTTAAATGCTCAAGTTTGAGTTTTAAATTCTGATTGGCTGTTAGTGTTTTTGCCGTTCATCAAATGGAAGTAAAATGTTCTTAATGTGATTCCAACAATATAGGTTTTTTTTTTTCGTCATTACTTTTAAAGCGGTGGCATGGAATTTGGTTTTCTCATAGAATTAGAACATTTTTAAAACTTTTGGTTTGAATAGAACTTAAAGGGGGGGTGAAATGCTATTTCATGCATACTGAGTTTTTTACACTGTTAAAGAGTTGGATTCCCATGCTAAACATGGACAAAGTTTCAAAAATTAAGTTGTACGTTTGAAGGAGTATTTCTGTTCCAAAAATACTCCTTCCGGTTTGTCACAAGTTTCGGAAAGTTTTTTTTCGAGTATGGCTCTGTGTGACGTTAGATGGAGCGGAATTTCCTTATATGGGTCCTGAGGGCACGTCTGCCGGAAGAGCGCGCGCTCCCGTATAGCACAGCACTGAAAGGCTGAGCACAGACCATCACTGATCAGAGCGAGAGCGTCGCGAAATGTCACAAACGGAGTGTGTTTTTGGTTGCCAGGGCAAGACAACCCTGCACAGATTACCAAAGAAAAAACAGCATTAAGGGACCAGTGGACGGAGTTTATTTTTCAGAGCATCAACGGAGTTGTGCAAGTGTTTGTGTTTGTTCCCTGCATTTCCAAAATGCTTGTTTTACAAACAAAGCCCAGTTTGACGACGGATTTGTGTATCGTTTATTTCTTAAGGATGATGCAATCCCAACGAAAAAGGGTCACGATTGTGTGTTGGAACCACAGGCGGTGAGTAAAACTGCTTAAAATATCTCTGCCTCCTTGTTAGTGCATCCGCCTCCCATCGGAGACCCGGGTTCGAGCCCCGCTCGGAGCGAGTCGTTGCTGCTGCTGCTCTCGTTCAGTTTCAGCCTTCACAGCTGTCACAGCTTCCAAACGCTCTCAACGCAAAAGCCTACTCGCGCTCGTGATTCTTTAGCTCCGCCCACACGTCACGCCTCCAGTCGCTCGTGTTTTTCCGGGAAAAATCGGTACAGACTATCTTTCTCTTATGAATATAATAAAACTAAATACTTTTTGGAGTTATGAAAGATGCAGTACTACTCTATAGTTACTCAAGATTAACAGGATATTGAGTGAAAATGAGCATTTCACCCCCCCTTTAATGATCTCACCAAGTCACAATGTTTTTGGTCAACCCTAGAGCAAAGGACTACTGGGAAAATCTGGTGTCACAATAAACGCCAGTTAATTCAAGTCACATCCCTCAGTTGATTTGCTTGCACTGCACATGGACAGGAAAAAGCAGAAATCTCATGAGCTGTCAGTTTCAAAAATTGTCATGTCCAGTTCGGTTCAGAACTGCAGTAAGTGAACGGTCACAGGATGTGATTCACTCATGTGAACAGCTGAACTCTGTGTGAACAGAACAAGATTAAGCTCTCAAGCTGAAGAGTGACAACCGTATTTAACTAAAGCGTGTATATGGCAGTTAAAAATTAATGACATCCAGTCACTTTGTCACTGCAGATGTTTGAACATGTTTTTAAGGGAATATATATATATATATATATATATATATGTTTTTTTTTTTTGTAAGAATAACAATATTTTTTATTGGTTATTCTCAGCTCCTTTTATGCATATTAAATATTGGAGTGTTTATGTTTTATGCTGTAATATAAAAGGATTTATCACCGTTATATTTGTGTTATTATCTCTGACACTCTCTTTTTGTCTCATTCTATGTCCTCACTTCTGCCTCTCAATGTACCACACAGACACCCACTTGATTCCAGCAGAACCATCAGAAACTGATTAGGAGAAATACGAAAACCACAAAAATAGATTACTATATGAATCTCTAGAGTATCTAGATTTCTGTATTGAAGTTTTAACATTGTGAGAATTTTACATATTACCCCAAACTAATCAAGGGTCTCCAAACAGACTCTTAATTTAGCAAAATATTTCTAATTTTACTTCATACTTAAGTACTGCATTCTCGTCATGTATTAAAAGATCACAGTGAAAGCTTAACTATTAAAAAAGGATGTTTATTACTGAATTATCTGCACCTGGCACGCGTTTGACTCCAAATCCCTGCAAGCCTTTCTATTGCTTGGAGAAGAGTTGCTTTATCAGATCTTGCAGATGAACATTTGCCATCTCCAGGAAGAGATGAACTCCAGAGCTGGATGCAGAAATAGATTTCTATTCCCTCTCCTCTTCCTCTACCCTATCCACACCTCTTCTTTGTCTTCCTCTGCTTCTTACCCTTTCACCAGGGTCCTTGTTATTTTGTTTGCTCTAAATATATTCACATATGTCTTTTATGCATAACAAAGTCATGATGGTTATGTGGGATTAATGTGATCTTCTGTGCTGTGTGTATCACTATAACTTTGGGTATATGGCGCTGTTTTTTTTTGTGAACTTTATGATCTGTAGTAAAAGCAGTAGTAACTTTGGATCAAGGGACTTTGTGTATAGTATTTGAGCAAATGATGTATGAAATTTGATACAGTCTAGAAAAATGTAGTCCATTTAGGTCCATTAATGTTATGTAACATAAAGGTTAAAAGCTAAATCTAAGAAAATAATACTCTATGTTAGCATGGGTGCATTAAATTGACAAGAAGTGTCAAATCTATTTAAAATAAATGCGGTCCTTTTGAACTTTTTTATTCATCAAAAAATCCTGAAAAATCATCAATCAAGCAGCACAACTGTTTTCAATGTCGGTAATAATAAAAATGTTTTTTTTTTTTTTTTTTTTGTGCAGCAAATCTGCATATTAGAATGTTTTCTAAAGGATCATGTGACACTGAAGACTGGAGTAATGATGCTGAAAATTCTGCCATTCCATCACTTTATTTTAAATATATATTTAAATAGAAAAGTTACTTTAAATTGTAATATTATTTCACAATATTACACTTCTTACTATGTCTTACCAACCCTGAACTTTTAAACTGTACCCTGGAACAGCAACTCAAATTTGAACTACATTCAATATTTATAACAGAATTGCTCATGACAATCAAACATAAATGTGAAGTTGCATTTGCAGCTCACTCAGGGTCAGAGGAAGGTCATGTTTGCTGTGTGCATTGCTGCTAGCACTGAAATGTACAGGTACTCGACTGTGATCTCATTCTCATATAGCTAGTTTGGCCACACACCAGAGCCTATTCAATCAATTAAGATCGAATGGAAATTGCTGGCAAGCACTGAGGCGTGTAATGTCGATCATTGCCTTGAGATGATGGTGAGATCAGATAAGAGAAGCGAGGGAAGCTGGTGACACTCAGTAGATCCTAATGTGGGAGGATTTGAAGTGCACCGATACAGATAAAAATATTGAAATGGAGGAATAAAATACCAGAAAAGTTGGAAAAGACAAACATGTGAACCAGTATGTTAGTGGTGAAAGAGGTTATGTGTGGGAGTGCTGTACAAAATGCACAGAGTTTATGTGAGTGTGTTATTTTTGCTGTTCTTGGTAAGACTTCAATCATACTTTCTGTCTGTCAGTAACTATGTAAATATTAGCTTTTTTAGTTATAAATATAACTGGCAATGTATCATTATATTATTTAATTTATTTAAAAAAATACTTTTAAATATATAATTTAATTTATTTAAAAAATAAATTTGGCTTCTTGGATGATTTATCTAAGAAGTTTTTGCAAATTTTGAGGTCGCATTGTCCATTAAGGATGTCATTTTATGCAGCTTGCTAGGATTCGGAACAGCAGGACAGATCTTCTGTCTTTCTCGCTTTTTTTGCTCGTCTTTCCATTTCCATTCCCAGGCTTTAGCACATCTCTGGGTGCTGTGAAAATTGTCATCACTGAAAAACACAACCGATCACCACCTACAACACCCAGCCTCTGCTGTACCACTGAGGAGGGCCGTAATAATGAAGTATTACAGCATCTATTGAAGCATTTCCTCAAGGGAGATTCAGAGGGGCTAGATGCTACATAAGAATATCTCTTTATTTGATTATATCAGTATCCGCGGGGTTATTACTGACAGCTAATGTGATTAGGGCAAATATAAAATCTGTTTTCATGCATCCATGTAAAATTCTAATTACAGCACTGGTAGAAAGTGTAAGCCGCACTGTGTTTTAAATATTTTTTGTGTGACGATGTTCTTGGTGTTCATTTATTTCCTGCGTGACATTGAGGCTAATGAATTCTGATATGTGTTGTTCTGATATATGCTAGCACCCTGACTGAAGAAAACAGGAACTCAACATGATTCCTAGTGAAATTAATAAATCATTTACTTTTTGATAATGCCAAAATGAATGTTGATGACATGAGTCTGATGTGTTTTATTCTGTTGTGGACTATTTTGTGTGCTTAGTGCCGTCGATAGAGGGAAGCTTTTGGCCTTTTGTGCTTTATGTGGGTGAGAATGTTGGCTGTACTCAGCACACAGTTGCATGGGCTGAGGTGTTTGCACCCGTGTAATGCCAGATGTTATGCTGAACCTCCGCTATCCCCTGACAATAGCCTGATATTTCCCTTTCATCTGCGCTGCCATTTGCTTATCCACCCAAAGGTAATGCCCCTCTACCCCTGGTCAACATATAGCCGCACTTCAGCGGGTGTGAAAATGTCTTTCCTTTCACCGTAAACAGCTGAAGGCTTGGTGCAGAGAGGTTTTTCCACAGAGCTCTGCTCTAAATGATTTTGTTGCACAGAGGGGTCAATCATTTTCCAAACAGTATAATAGAGATTCAGACCGTTTCAACTGCTCTCTCAGTTATTTCCGCTCTGTAAAAATGAACCTGAGGAGCTTTTTTCTGGTTTTATAAGTCAGATCAGGTTATACGAATGACCAATAAAAATTACTTTTATTGGAATAAACCAAATTATACAGATTGATTCAGACTTCATTCTTTTCTTTGAGTTGGTTGAAACTAGTTCATTCAGATGCTAACACATTAAGCACATTTTAGGTTAAATTAAAGTCAGTTAAAAGATCCTATTGAATAAAAGTTTTAGTTTTCTTGGCTTTTAGTTGATGTGTGTTATAACATTTAAATGCAAGTATACTCCTATTGGCTGACTAATTCACTTTTAGCAGGTCATGTGCGTTTCAGATTTGGCAGAAGCTATTTGCGTTAAGAGCAAATATCGTTGCTATTGTGTAAATAGATGCTGAACTGCCTCTAAATGCAGTTAAACCCTTCATCCCCATTAAATACCCATTTGGCACTTTATTTTTGCTTTTTAACTGATTTTTATTTACAATAAACACATCGGCAAGCTGAAATGTGATTGAGAAATGCAAGAAAATGAGAGTGGTAAAAAGCTCATTCAAATTCAGGTTGGTCACATCAAATGCTTAAAGGGGGGGTGAAATGCTCGTTTTCACTCAATATCCTGTTAATCTTGAGTACCTATAGAGTATTACTGCATCCTTCATAACTCCAAAAAGTCTTTAGTTTTATTATATTCATAAGAGAAAGATAGCCTGTACCATTTTTTTCCCGGAAAAACACGACCGGCTGGAGGCGTGACGTGTGGGCGGGGCTAAAGAATCACGAGCGCCAGTAGGCTTTTGCGTTGAGAGCGTTTGGAAGCTGTGACATTACCGTTAAGAAAAAAACATCCGAAACAAACCATGGCTAATGCATCAAAACTTGAATTTACAGCAGAGATTCAGTGAAACGGTAGCTCACTGCTAGATCTACATTACCGGTTTGTTTTTTTCACACAAGAAGAGTCATAAACCAGAGTTCCCAAACAAAATCTTTTATTCCTTCAAAAGCTAACTAACTAAAGAAACCACACTGAGGGCTTACAGAATTACCGGCCTGAACTAATTCCCTGTCCTCTTCAATTTTTCTTTCTTGCTATTATATCCTCTTTTCCTTACGCTGTGCCTGCAGGTGCTGTTGTCAGCACTGGGAAAAGCTTCATGAGGCAGATCTCATCCAAAGCATTGCAGTCTTTAGCTGCCTCAGTATGTTTGTGGGACCTATTTCCCTCAGCTCAGTGCATCATGGTTACAGTCTTTCTCCCCGGAGGAGGCTAGTCTTTCTTTCTGATACGGGATACTATAATAATACGGACTGATGGAGGACAGTGGCGAATGCATCATTAACTCTGTGCTGACTTGATGCCTCGGGCCATTTGCTGAGTATAGCATGAACCTCAGTGCTAAAGCTGCCCCCGGTGGCTTGTTCTCACAGATATGGGGTAGTGATTTAAATTGAAATATCTTTGGTGTAAGTATTGTGTTAAAAATGTTCCAGTCTTCAAACACATTGGGTCTCAGTCATGAAACACGAGCAGAACAAATTTTTGTGTAAATTCTGTGTAAAGTGGTTCTGGCATAAATTTTCAGATTCATTAAAACGTTCGTATTTTCCAAATGTTAGTTGGTACGAAATAAATCTACACCTGCTCCCAGCCACACGTAAATAATGCGTTAAACATCTCAAAATGTTGCTCATTAATATGGCTGCATTTTAATTCATAATCGGGTACATATTTACACAGCATTTTGAAAAAAATATTATATATAGTAATTACATACGGTTTTTCTTTTCACTTCTGGGACTGTTCGATTAACAGATGAAACTCTATTAACAGCATCTGTAATATGCTGCAAAGCTTCCTTTTTTTAGGACCTGATACGCCACCATATACGCTTGAAAATTAAACGTGGCATTTTGAATGAACTTCTGATAATAAAACTTCAATTTCTGCAGCTGAGAAATTTAAATTTTTCATTCGCTTTTGAGAAGACATGTTGAAATCCTTAGTTTGGTGTCATAACATGATGCTCATATATAGTTGTCAGTCGGATTTAATGGGCGGGATTTATGGTAATTGAAAGTGAGCGTGCACGCGCATCCCATTTACGACTCATTGGAATTCATTAACACACACACACATTTCACTATCACATCTGTCGTTTACGAAGTTTTTGTGAATCAGGAGAAGAGTTTTCGGGAAGTTCTCTTTACGCACAAATCACTCACATATTTACTCGCATATTTACGAATGTTTCATGAATGAGACCCATTGCTTTTAAAAGGTGTAGTGTGTATTTTTAAACATATACAAATGCTTTCTTCTGTTCCGGTTTAATGTACAAATTTAAGACAAATATAGAGGTGATGGTCATATAATTAGAATATCATCAAAAAGTTGATTTATTTCACAAATTCCATTCAAAAAGTATATTATTGTATATTATATTCATTCATTACACACAGACTGATATATTTCAAATGTTTATTTTGTTTAATTTTAGAGGCTCTGATTGGTTTATTGCACATTACGCCCAAAAAAACACCCATTACTCATTAAGAGAATAGCGACAACCCGTTTAGACCATGTGCCCGGGCGCACAAACCACTTTTCTGTCGTTAAAATAGCAAAAGTGGATTTGCACACGCCCTGAGTGCACCTGCGCCGTGCACTTTACACTTTGCATTTAGATCATTAAAATAGAGCCCAATAAGTTAATATTGATTATTCTAAATTCATTGCAAATGTCTAGTTTTATTCTGCCAATGAAAAGAATTCCAAGCAAAGCCAGAATCAACTTTGTGCATCGCTGAGTAAACTCACATTAGTGAATCAGAATAAATTGTCTATTTGAACAAACTAACTGAATGAAGTAACTTGTTTCTTACTGAATGAATCAGTGTTTTTAAAATAATTGGTTGTATTGAATTATATAGTGACTTACACGTAAGAACAATCACTTGTAAAAACAATCGCTTGTTAAAAAAAAAACGGGTTTAAAAAAATTGGTTGAATGATTCAATGACTCATAAAGACTTGTCACTACCTGCAGGTTCATTTATGTAATTTATAGAAAAAGTTAATGATGACATGTTTTGTAAAGTGGAAATATCCTGTAGTGTGCCATGCATCAACACATATGTGATTGTCATATATTATACAACAGTTAGTTCTGGTCAAATATTCTGTGTTGTCTCTCTGTGTAGCTGCATGTAATTCTTTCACATTTAGTTCTGCTATATATTTTTCAGCTCTCTGTTGTTTGCTTGTGCGGTTCAAGGCCACAGAGATCTTGTTAATGTAAAGCCCTATCTACTACCTGTCTGTTGTTGGCCCGGGGAATGAGTATTTGACGTTGGTCAGTGGAATTCAATTGACCTGCTTTGAGCTTTTCCTTTCCGTTCTTCTAAAATCCATTCACTGTTGTGCCTGACCTCTAAACGAGATAGCATCAAAATCCACACAGCAGCCTTTGAATGACATTTTCAGGCATTTGGTCCAAAACATTAGTTAGTAAAACATTTTTTTTTTAAATAGTATTTTGTGGTATATTTCTGTTTTTGTATTTGTGATTGATTATACTTAAAAATGTTATTTATTTTTTTTTTTTACGTTTTCTTAAGAACATTTAAGTCCTTGTCCATGAAAAAAACTAAAGATGCTAGCATGCTAATGTTAAATAGTTTTCAGGAGTATGTGGGTGCTAACGCTTATGAAAATTAACAGTGGGTTTATTAAAGTAAAAGTGTAGTAACCAAGGTTATTTTTTTTTTTTTTTGGCTGTTAAAATTTGTATATCCACAGTATTCTTACAAATAGTACAAATACTGGTGGTTAATTTGTGGTTACCATGATTTAAATACAATAACTTACAATAATTATTTTTGGTTTCATTTGTAGTAAAACCATGGTTAATTGTCATAATGGAAGGTGTTCTGGGTGTTTCAATTAGTTGCAGTTTATAGGATGTTCTTGTTGGTTTTTGGGATATTTTGGGTGGCTGCTTACTTGCCCAGGTAAACAATCCTGTTAATGCCCCTAGAAATATCTCTGGTCTCTTCTTCAATGTACCACTTAGCAAGCACCACTAAACAATATTTAGTGTAGATTTATTTAGTATGTGAAAATATTTTATGCATCCAATCCACACCTTCTGCAAGTGTTTAGTGCTGGGTGGTTTGATTTTCATTCCAGATTGAATGTGACAGTGGTATATAATAAAGCTGTCCATGGTTGTTCTGTTCCTCTCTGAGAGGATGTTGTTTTAGGCTGCTGTCTCCATCCCTCCAAAGACAGGAAGGGTCAGCCAATCCAATCTCCCCCTGCTTAAAGCAAATACAACTTTCCTTCAATGCTGTACACACAAAAAAATATCCAATCACCTTACTTTATTTTAAGAACATGCTACATTTGTTTGCTGCCTTGACCTTGAGGGTGGAGAAATGTAGCAGCTAAATAAAATCTACAGTTTCCAGAAGATATTATTACAACTTTCCTCTCAGCTGTTCGATGGTCATTGAAGAAACCTTTGACTGGTCATCAGCAGATGCAGAGCATCCTTTCCTAATAGACTTTGTTGATTGGAAATTTTAATTTAAATTTTTATTATAGATCATTGTTGGCTAATCAGCTTTATAAAAAGACAATTAGCATAATTTCTCATTATTTTAATTGACTTCAAAAGCAACTAGCGTAGGTGACAGAAATGTGAACTACAAATCAGCTAATAAACAAGAAGAATGACCTTTCTGGGAGCAGCACAAATAACATTGATTTTAAATCCGGCTATTCAATTTTGATAATGTCACTGTTTCGTTGGTAAAAGTGATTTATGAGCCCCAGCTGCTCTTTGCAAGTTGTTTGCATATTTACAGGTTTATTGACACAAAGTCACAAAAAATCAGGATCGATTTCTCTCATATCCCATCCAGTCAAACATGCTCACACCTGATCACATGCTCGTAAGCCATTTCAAATCCTTTTACAAAACTGGCCTCCGTGAATGTAATACCCAGTCGCCTTACAGCTCTTCAGGACGGTTATTCCGGTGGGGTGGTTGACCCCATTAAAGAATGGACAGGCGTTTACTACAGCACCGTTAAGCCCATTTAGTGTCTGGTGCCAGTGTGGGGCTGAAGTGTGAATCTCAGGTCATCTGCAGCACAGTTGAATCAGTGAGGTCACGGAGCTCACATCAGCACAGGATAGCTCTGTTTGAGCTCATGCTGCATTGGCCATAAATTTCCAGTGAGAAGTGTGGTTCAGTCATTTTACTGTAATGGTACCTCATTGGTTTGGTTATATTGCATCATTAAACAGAAACCTTGAACCTTGAACCTTGAACTGATTTATTGTTTAAGTAATGTTTTTACATACTGTATATGTATTTGAGGGACTTTGAGACTCTGTGTTAATAAAGTACATTCTTTATTTTTCCAGATGCCAAGGCTTGCCCTGCTAAAGAGTTCCAGTGCCATAATCGTCTGTGCGTGGCTCCCACGTTTGTCTGTGACGGGGATGATGACTGTGGCGACGGCAGCGATGAGGAGAAGTGCACGGCAGCCACCGCCAGCACCTGCGGGCCGCACGAGTTTCGCTGTAACGACTCCGAGTGTATCCCAGCGCCATGGAGCTGCGACGGAGATCCCGACTGCAGAGACAAGTCGGACGAATCTTTGGAGCGTTGCAGCCGCAGGACGGAGCCTCAAAAACCCCACTGCACTGCAGGAGAGTTCCGGTGCAGGAGTGGAGAGTGTATTCACCTCAACTGGAAATGCGACGGAGATGTAGACTGCAAGGACAAGTCTGATGAGACCAACTGTCGTAAGTGTATAAGAAGACTAATATTTTTAATATACTGATCATTAAAGGGGGGGTGAAATGCTCGTTTTCACTCAATATCCTGTTAATCTTGAGTACCTATAGAGTAGTACTTCATCCTTCATAACTCCAAAAAATCTTTAGCTTTATTATATTCATAAGAGAAAGATAGTCTGTACCGATTTTTCCTGGAAAAACACGACCGGCTGGAGGCGTGATGTGTGGGCGGAGCTAAAGAATCACGAGCGCCAGTAGGCTTTTGTGTTGAGAGCGTTTGGAAGCTGGTGACATTACCGTGAGGACAAAACCAACCAAAACAAACCATGGCTAACAGTCAGATTCAGCATATATTTATGATCCAGAATCAGATCCAGAGGCTGAAACTGAACGAGAGCAGCAGCAGCAACAACGTCTCTATGTGGTATGTACTGAAACTGTATATATTTGCTTAGCGGTTTTGGAAAATGACTAAGTTCCACTTTGTTGTCTTTTTTTTTTTTTTTTTTTAAAGCTGTACATGTGGAAAGTGCAGTTTGATGACAACATCGCATGTTGTTTACTTGATGTGCTTACGCGCCGATAGCTAAGTTAACAACACAGAGATATTTGCAGAAGTGCCCTTAGGACCCATATAAGGAAATTCCGCTCCATCTAACGTCACACAGAGCCATACTCGAAAAAAACTTTCCGAAACTTGTGACAAACCGGAAGGAGTATTTTTGGAACAGAAATACTCCTTCAAACGTACAACTTAATTTTTGAAACGTTGTCCATGTTTAGCATGGGAATCCAACTCTTTAACAGTGTAAAAAACTAGCATTTCACCCCCCCCCCCCCCCTTTAACATTCTCAAGCATTTTTCCTAAGGTATTTACATTGGAGAGGATTGCTGTGTGGCGAATGAATGAATGAAATTAATTAATAATCAGTTTTATCACTTGGCTGCATTACATGCTCTTTTTTTTTGCTCTTTTAGGACAAAAATATAGGTCAAACGTATTTTTAAACAGTGTATAGAGGCAAGAGAGCTGGCATGAGATAAGTTGATGTGCTCTAGTGAAACTGATCACGGTGAATGTTCTCCCTCCGCAGCTCCTCCAAATTACACCGTATGAATGATTAAAGAGATTTTAAAAGACGAATGTGAAAAATTAAGACCTTTCTTTGTCGAACAGCACATTTTTCTTTCTTCAGTGTGTTCGCTTATGCCCCAGAGTAAGTGACTGATTGTTTTTAATCTTCAGAGCTTTTTTTCTGAGGAAACTCTCTTGTAAATAAGCTATTACCTTGAGATCTGACAGGAGGTAAAAGCCAAAAGCATGTGCTGTTTTAGAACTAAAGTTCACAAACGAGGTGCAATGTGTGACTATTTAGAAAGTGTGATGGAGTGCTTTAGTGTGCATGTTTTTAACAGCTTTTACCAACATATGGCTTTATCTAGTCCTTTACATTTACTTGGCAGATTCTTTTTTCCAAAGTTTTTAAATAACACATTTGCAGTGAACCAATATGTGTTTTAATGGCTGATGTTTAAAAAGATGTCTCAAAAACAAGGTCATATACATTAAATAATAATAAAAAAATGTATAGGTATGTAATATTATTTAAAATGTATATAATTATTATAAATATATTTTATAATATCTCATATACTATCTATTTTATTTTATCACCATCATTTACTCAAAATTAACTACAAATATTTAAAAACAGAAAATGTGTACTATCCATTGACAAGGATGTCAGCAGATTTTGGAATTGAAATTAGGTGGAATGACCACTTCTGGGAATCAGTAAATCATACTCCGCTCTGCATTTTTCCGCAAAATGACCAGATATTGATTATTTGGTAAGGCTGATATACATATCTAGCGGAATGATAGTCCTATATAAACCGTGTTTTTGTTGTACAGCTGTGCTGACCTGTCGTCCTGATGAGTTCCAGTGCGGCGACGGCTCCTGCATTCACGGCACTAAACAATGTAACAAAGTGCACGACTGTCCAGATTTCAGCGATGAGGCTGGCTGCATCAACAAAAGTGAGTAACTTCCATCTTCTCCCTTTCCCTATCACTCTTTTGATTAGCTTCTTCATCTCTCCCCTCTTCTAGCAGCATTTTCAGTTCAGTTCAAGATGAAAGACTAGAGTGCATCCAATCATGTAGATCCATAACATGATTTAAGTTGAACATAGGATCAGCATCCTTTGTTGGTCCTAAAACAACATTTCTGTTGATAAGTCAAGAGTCCTGTGACTAAAGGGTTAGGTTTAGGGGTAAAATTAGGGCTACAGTTGGTTGATAGGAAGGTTCTTCCAGGACAAACTTTTAAATTTATTTGGATAAATCATGTTGTAATTGCATAATTCGGCCAAAATGTTGATGTCCTTTTTTTTTTTTTTTACCCTCATGCCATTTCAGACTACTTTTTTCCTCTGAAACACAAAAAAAAGTAGTTTAGCTGAATGTGCTCAGTGCTCTTTCCCATACACATACACTGCTATTCAAATTTATAATTTCATTCAGTAAACAAAGATGCATTAAAATAATAATAAAAAAAAATGCTAGTCAACACATTAATAATATTACAAAAAAAAAATCTAAGAATCCTGAAATATGTATCATGTTTTCCACATAAGCTACCCAGATGTTTCCAAGATGGATAATCATAAGAAATAATAAGACTAAATGAAAAAAAGTAAAAAAAATGTGACAATTTCATCCAGTGTGACCTTCAAAATACATATAAATATTGAAAACTTCATTTTAGATTTCAGTCATTTTTACAACATTACTTCTTTATGGTATTTTGACCATAAATGTAGTCTTGGTAAGATATTTCTTTTAAAGATATTTAGACTTTAAAAGCAATGTTCTTTGAAACATACTGTGAGCTGGGGTGCTGTCAAGATCCAGAAAGTAAAAAAAAAATGAACACCATTAAAGTACCAAATAAGTAGTCCATATGATTTGTGCACTATATTCCAGATCTTCTGAAGCCATATTTTCCAGCCTGTTTCTCACACAGACCGATTTTATTGACTTTACATGATTTGAGATATAGTGTTAAATTCCACAGACTTTTATGGTGCTTTTATGTACTTGTTTTGAGCTTGATGGCATCTTGTCACTGTCTGTTGTCATTGTACGGCAAAGAGCAAAATGAAAATTCATGCAATGAGTGTCGTTTGAAAATGTGTTTTGTGTAATGGCAGTTCATGTTTTGTACTCCACATAATTTAGTTTTGTTTATGTGCTACGACTGAAATACCAGAACTGTAAGAACTCTTTATTGCATCCTTGACAGCCACCAAATGTGAAGGTCTGCTGAAGTTCATGTGTAAGAGCGGGGAATGTATCGACAGCAGTAAAGTGTGCGACAGTCTCAAGGACTGCAAGGACTGGTCTGATGAGCCTGTGAAGGAGTGCGGTGAGTTCAGCCACTTTTGCACGAATGCAAACATCCTCAGTTAACTTATCATATATTTGGGACTTTATTTTTAAATTAGGTTTCATATGCAAGTATTTTATATGAGTTATTTTATATGATGACTTTAATGTAAGTTTTGACAGTGTGGGAAACCAAAGATAGAATTGTAAAATTGTTTAAAATGTTATGCCTGCATCCAGTGAACTAGGTTCAGCTTTTCCTTTCTCACTTGGAGTGTTGGATTTGGAGAGGGAAAACAAATTCTAGACCAGAATTTAAGCTTATAGACAGCGTTGGCTTATTAGGGGCTTCAGTTGATCAAGGGCCAACTACCCACAGAGCGATCATTAAGATCAAAGTGTGAGTCTTCCCTCGGGTGCTATCATACAACGAGAACGTGCCCAGCATACACTGCTGCCCTCCAGAGAGAATGCAGGTTCCCATAGATCTGTTTTTTTTTCTCTCTGTTTTTGTCTTTCATCATATTGGGAAACTGGAATTTTTCTTCGGCGATGAGCTAGAGCTGAAAAAGTGTAAAAAAAAATAAAAAAAAACCATTTGACGTACAGAGACATCTGTAGTAAACCATTCATTGGTCAACTTCCTGAAGAGTGTAAATGCTTGTGGGGCTCTGTTTGTTTGAGCAGTTCAATATCTCAACTTCTGGCTCAAACTGTAGTGTGGAATTGGAGTAGAACTGCATATCTTTTCTACATATTTGGTTTTTATTTTTATATATTCAATTTTACTAATTGTATGTGTTTTTGGAATTTTTATTAGTTTTAAACATTACTATTTAGGTTTAATTTACTTGTATTTTAGTTTTAGTTTTTATTTATTTTAGTGCTTCTTTGCAGTCAAGGTAATATTTTTAAGTTTTGCTCAGTGTTTCATCTAATATTTATCTAATATTTCAATTAACAAAAATGGTTTTAATAGTTTTAGTTTCAGTTAATAATAATAACAGCCGTGTTTTGAAGGTTGAGATACTTTTTGTAAGCAATTGAATTTACATTTAAAATGAGTGAAAAAAAGTTAAAGACTAAAAAAGCCTGTTCACGCAAGATGAATATTCAGTGCGAAAATTTGAAGCAATAAACATTTTAATTTGAATAAATGGTTATTAATGCAAACATTTGCACACCAACAATGTGGCAAGTTTTGTACAGAGAGGTAATCTCATCTTTTCTAACGCACTATAAAAGAAAGCTGGCACATTTAGTCACATGCCCAGATTTGCGGATGTTACATTAAACTACGTCATTGCAGTATTTTGCACCCTAGCAACCACCTAGCAGCTACTCAGAACACACAGCTGCTTAGAAATGCCCATCAACCACCTACAACAGTGTAAAATTGTGGCTCAGCTGTGCTCAGGTAAAACCACTCACTTTTCAGTCATAAAATGTAAAAATCGATATATATATTTTTGCATTTGGCTCTGTGGCATTGCTAGTCACATAGATATTGCATTCTTCACCTTTACAAGAAAAACATCTTACTAACTAAATGTTCAGACAGTTTTCAAACACCTTGCAGGTGTATGTTAAACCGATATGGTATTTAGGAAATGCCAGCTCCTCGCTCGATTCTCCCTCTCTCTATTTCTTTCTTTCCTCATGGTTATGTTCACTCTTTTATCAATCCGTAATGTAAAATGCATGGTCCCACAGTGGGTCTTCAGGATGGTGTTAATTTCAGCAGATGAGATTAGTGCAGGCACCTGACGCACGGCAGACGCCCCCCTCTGAGCCCAGTGCATTCTGGACCGGCTTCAAGTGGGCCACTGCAGCTATGCATGCTAAATCACTAGGACTGGTGCCAGGGATTACGTTTCTACCATATTCACTAGTGCATCCTTTACTTGTTATATATGATTTATATGTGGCCTAGAGAAAATACAGTTTCTGGCTTGTTGGAGAGTGTCTCTCACTGACTTTTTGAGTGCGCATTTCTTTTAGTCACGGTCCATCTATTTGTCCTACCTCTGCTCTCAACCTCTCTCCTTTCATTCTACTCTGTTTTTTCTTTCCCCTATTTCACTTGAACTTCCTGTGGTGTTTCTGTCCTCCGTCTGTCTCCTGCTGTCAGCTGTTCCTCAGCATTAACATCAGCTATTCTTCTCTTTTTTCTGTTCTCTTGCTGTCCTTCCTCCTCTTTTTTTCTACTGTCAGGCTTGTTCTTGTGTCTTTGTGTTGTACTTGCACACATCGTGTCACACTGATATCCAAAAAATGTATTTATTTATTTGTTTTAAAGCAAAGTATTAATATTAATATTTTTGGTTTTTAAAGGGGGGTTAAATGCTCATTTTCACTCAATATCCTGTTAATCTTGAGTACCTATAGAGTAGTACTGCATCCTTCATAACTCCCAAAATGTCTTTAGATTTATTATATTTATAAGAGAAAGATAGTCTGTACCGATTTTTCCCGGAAAGACACGACCGGCTGGAGGCGTGACGTGTGGGCGGAGCTAAAGAATAACGAGCGCCAGTAGGCTTTTGCGTTGAGAGCATTTGGAAGCTGTGACTTTACCTTGAGGGAAAAAAGCATCCAAAACAAACCATGGCTAACAGTCAGATTCAGCATATATTTATGATCCAGAATCAGATCCCGAGGCTGAAATTTAACAAGAGCAGCATCAGCAACAACGTCTCTATGTGGTATGTACTGAAACTGTATATATTTGCTTAGCGGTTTTGGAAAATGACTAAGTTCCACTTTATGTCGTCTTTTTTTTTTTTTTTTTTTTTTTTAAGCTGTACATGTGGAAAGTGCAGTTTGATATTTGAGATATTTGAAGCAGTTTTACTCACCGCCTGCGGTTCCAACACACGATCGTGACCCTTTTTCGTTGGGACTGCATTATCCTTAAGAAATTAACGATGTGCAAATCGTCAAGGCGTCAAACTGGGCCTTGTTTGTAAAACAAGCATCTTCGAAATGCAGGGAACAAACAAAAACACTTGCACAACTCCGTTGATGCTCTGTAAATTAAACTCCCTTAATGCTGTTTTTTTTTTTTTTTGGTAATCAGTGCAGGGTTGTCTTGCCCTGGCAACTAAAAACACACTTCTTTTGTGACAATTTGCGACGCTCTCACTCTGATCAGTGAATGTCTCTGCTCTCAGTGCTCTGCTATACGGGAGCGTGTGCTCTTCCGGCAGAAGTGCCTTAGGACCCATATAAGGAAATTCCGCTCCATCTAACGTCACACAGAGCCATACTCAAAAAAACTTTCCGAAACTTGTGACAAACTGGAAGAGGTATTTTTGGAACAGAAATACTCCTTCAAACGTACAACTTAATTTGTGAAACTTTGTCCATGTTTAGTATGGGAATCCAACTCTTTAACAGTGTAAAAAACTCAGTATGAATGAAATAGCATTTCACCCCCCCTTTAATAATAGCTTACTTTTTGTATTAAATGTTTCTTTATATTTACATTGGTTAATGTTATTATTAATATTTGTATGTGCTTGCTAAATAAGTTTAGTTTAAAATATATATATATATATATATATATATATATATATATATATATATATATATATATATATATATATATATATATATGAACTTACATACATTTATAAATAGTTCATATTTATTAATGTATTTATTCAGCTTTTTAATTTACCCTTCGGGGGTACGATTGACAGGCAATCCGACCAATCATAACACTATTTTGTCCAACAAACAAACCAGACAAGAGTATAGATTAACGTCAGTGGACTTTTGTAGTTTCTTCACAGATGAAATGAGATACCTTCTGATGTTCATTCATGTTTATTTTTGTGCTATAACTAGTAAAGAGGAAGAGATGATCGGTTCACATGCCGCTTAAACTAAGACAGCCATCTGTCTCGACACATTAATGAGCCACAAAATGGTATTAATTGTTTTAATTTCTTTAAAAAATGACAAAATATGAAAGCTGACACTTTGTTTCATACTAAAAGTAAACTGCATTATCTTGTCTGTCACCACATTGTCAGTGTCAAGATGTAATTTCCACTGCATGAGAACAATGTGTGTTGTGAAAGAGCCATGGTTTGTCGAACGTAACTACTGTATAACTAAGGGGGCAGGTCTTTTCAAAGGGTCAATTTTGATAAGGTAATTAATGTCTACCTTGCATAATTAAGATGTGTTTGTTGCTCAGAGAAAAGTTATTGAATGTAAAACTGGCAAGACCTTTGCCATATTGCTTTGTTACTCTCTCTCATAGCACCTCACGCACAAGCAGTTTCCACCTATTCACTGCTTTTTTTCCCCCAAGGATTTAAGGCAGGTCTTTCAGTTGGACTGCACTCACCTCATCACTTTCTCATAAAGTCTTGACACAAACTTGAAGCTCAACCTAGAAAATGAGAAGGAAACAGTCTATCGCCAGCTGTTGTCAGGTTGCATGGGGCACTTACCATCCAGTTCCCGCTGGGCTCGCTGACCTTCTTCCTCTTCTTCTTTTTTTTCATAGGTCTGAATGAATGTGCCATTAACAATGGAGGCTGCTCTCACATATGTAAGGACCGGCAGATCGGCTATGAGTGTGAATGTCCCTCGGGCTACAAGCTCCTGGACAAGAAGACTTGTGGAGGTAACCGATATATTATGTCAGGCACCAACATTTTGATGCTGTGCAAGTCTACATTGTACACATTTTCCCTGAAGCCCACTGTTGTACGTGCATTGTGAACATGTAGGATTTGTTTACTCTCAGTGTCTTCTCTTTGAAATTGATAGTAGAGAAATCCCCAGATGGTGTTTGCAAGCATCATTTATCTTGTCTGTGGACACCACTACAAAAGCCTCTGTTCTCTGTGTATCTTTTCTGTTACTAATGCTTTTCTGATGGTCCTTGCCAGACATAGACGAATGTGAGAACCCTGACGCCTGCAGTCAAATATGTATCAACCTCAAAGGCGACTACAAATGTGAATGCTATGAGGGTTACGAGATGGACCCGGTTACCAAGACATGTAAAGCAGTGGGTAAGAAACTCCACACTAACATTTCCATCCATTCACTGTTCTGGACCATTTATTTCTTTTTGATGGAATCGCATCACATTACATTGTGATGATGGAATAAAATTGCTATATTATATGTGTATTATATGTGTATTTTTCAAGTGAGGAAGAGGGTGGGATTTTTTTTCTTCTTTCTTTTTTGTTGACCACTTGTATGTTTTAAAAAGAAGATGGGATTGGTGTGGCATGGTATACTTTGGAATTGTGAGGGTTTTGTGCACCTAATGTAGCTAATCTGTATTGTCCTTCATCTGCCTGATCAGCCCGCGTGTAAAACCTCAGTGCATTTCCAGTACTCCCGATAGGCTCCGTGGCAGCTGGAGAAACACTGTCATTGAGTACAGTGTGTAAAGCTGCCAAACAAAACTGAAAACAGTATGCACAAATTGCATTCAGTTGGTATTGTGTTCGGGTCTGATATATCAGTTCAAGTTTGTGTGGTAAGTTTCATATAAATGTCATATGTCATATTTGTGTGTGTGTTTAGGTCAAAATAGTTTTAATTTTTACTTAATTATAGGGATTCACCGAATCCAGATTTTTGGGGTTCGGCCTATCTGAAACCAAATACCGAATCCTACTCGCATCCTTATTCCATTAACACAGTAAAACACATTAATGAAGTAAACAACGTC
The DNA here is from genome assembly GCF_003368295.1 of Carassius auratus. Lineage (NCBI taxonomy): Eukaryota > Metazoa > Chordata > Actinopteri > Cypriniformes > Cyprinidae > Carassius > Carassius auratus. The sequence continues at coordinate 9,831,266 of NC_039273.1, read as the reverse complement.
AACAGCATTGTATTTTATTTTATTTTAACTGTAAAAAAAAAAAAAGAATAGGCAACATTATGCCAGGATGACAAGTGAGAAAAACTTTTTTGACAATTACCAAGTTTAGTGTTTTTCTTTTCTTTTTAAAAATCAGAATATGTTTGGTGAATTAACTGAAATGAATGTAATTGAACATTAACTCAATAAACATGGATAGTAGGCTGTTTAGTTTTCGTTTATAACAGTAGGATAGGCTACGATTTAGGGTGACCATATGCGCCGTTCATACGGGACACGTCCCAGCCAGGATTTTAATAATGCCTAAAACATCCAGAGCAGTTTAACCAATAACATGCAGGTATTGTACATAATCGACCAATCGTGGGGCTGCGTGTGAGAAGGTGAGATCAAGACGGGAAAGATCAAAGCGATGCAAATATGCGCACAAATATGTTTGTTCGTTCGTTCGATTGACTTGAAGCGTCGCTGCGTACAAATCCCCCCCCCCCCCCCAAAAAAAGTGCGAAACAATGTTTCAAGTCAATCGAACGAACAAACACGTGAAAGTGATTCGAAAGCATAAGTAGCCATCTGTTCTGCTCTTTATAGCTCTCATGAATGTTACACAACGATCAACCTGCACAGTGCAAAAAAACCTGGATATTTTAGGCAATATTAAGATCCTGGCTGGGACGTGTCCCGTATGAACGGCGCATACAGTATGGTCACCCTACTGGTCACCCTACTACGATTACAGTAGCCAAATATTACGAAAAATATTATGGAAGATCACATCTCCTGCATCATAATTAAATTAACATAAAACCTCTAATCTTTCACATGAAATGAGTTTTTTTTTTCGGTGAACAAAAAACCTAAGGTTCGGCCGAAACTGAACCCCGTCAAAAAGCACAGTATTCTGCCGAATCCGAATCCTGGATTCGGTGCATCCATACTTATTTATTTATTTATTTTAATGTGACATTTCAATCTTTATATGGTTCTTGGCGCTAAAAATAGAGAATATGTGTACTGTAACTAATGTGACTTTTAAGATCGATTTGGACTTCTGATTTGTTCTGTGATATGAAATGGAATTTTTGTTTTGTGTTTAAGATTACAGATCCAGATTCATATTAAGGGATTAGATATTTAACTTTTTTCAGTCGTTCTAGATTCTCTTTTAAAGGGCTGCTGTGATTTATGTTCTTTCTTCATCGTTCCACCTTGTTGGTGTTCCTAGACAAGCTATTAAATCATTTGAATAGCTTGATGTTTTTGTCAGGTATATCTTTCAAAATGTAAAATTAATAACTTTTTTTGTTCCCCTTCATAAGCATATCAGGCAGAGACACATTAAAGATAAGAGAGAAGTGCACTTTTATACACCGTGTTCCAGACTTTGGTTTTCTGGGCATAGCAGCCATTTTTCAGACACAATAGTAATAGCAAATATGACCTCTGGGTGCCAATATGAGCTATAATGAGTTGTGATATAAATGGAGAGTGCAGAGAGCATTCAGTGACCATGTAAGTAAGACAAAACATGACCAGTCCAATTTCACAGACTTCACTTTTTTTTTTTTTTTATTCTTTCAACTGCAGCCAAAATCAAACAGAACAAAACAGACAGTGCCTTTCATATGTGATGCTGAAGAAATGAGCAATGAGCATACTGCCAGCAGTTTTAATGAAATATTCTTATACATCTGAATTAACAAAATCAACTTGTTTAGATTTGAGGAGACAAATATTATAAATGAAAACCCAAGCCAATCATTTGTGTACATATCACCCACAGCACCAAATGGAGTGCACATACCCTTAAAAATGATAAAATCTTTGTCATTTATTCTGTTATTTATTAATTATTTTCATATTTTATACAATATTGGTGATAAAAAAGTGTTGGTGCCCACTGAATTCCACTAAAAGGTTAAATTATATATATATTTGATAAATAAAAAAAAATAAGTTGATGTGCATTCACTTTTACTTGTTGCCTTTTACTGTGAGTTGTCAGAACAAAAATTAGTCTTTAAAAAAAGAAAATTGCTTGTGATAAGAATTTGCAGATCCTGCCAAAGGCATGGAAATGAATTAAATCTTAAGTCAAGAAAATGACTAGATTAAATAGCTTTTATCTAGTTATACGCAGCTCTAAAATATTGGAAAGAGACTGTTTGTGATGAATGTTTTTTTAAATCTTTATCTGGAAAATTTGAATGAAAGGAGAAGTCATGGAGATAGTGTGGTGAAATGGTGTGGGATTATACTAACGTGTGTCATGTGCTTCCAGCTCTCTGATAGGCCTGTCACATACTTTCATTAGAAGTGTGAGGTCACTCACCTGTTGAGAGTGAATCTGAGCTGTGTAATTTGACCTTAATGTGAGACTCAGCTGAGTGACATGAAGGGTGGGGGGGGGGTTGTATGAGAAATGAGGGGCGCTGGCATAACCACAGACACTATTCATGTCTGTCTCCATCTCTTTTCATTGTTACTTGTCAGTCAAGGTGTTACACTCCCACATGCATCATTTTATCTTCATGCTTTCACTCCCACCTTCTTTATGTCACCCCACTTCCTAAATATGACTCTAGAAATTGATGAAACTATGTCATGCTCTATGTGCTCTGCATTCTGGGTGTCAGCTAATAGGATGATGCCTGTCTGCGGGGTAGAACAGCTTGTGGAGGAAATCAAATGCTTGAATGTGTCGTGTTGTCTTTGGGACTGATGCCTCACATTTATTCTGTTAGCTGCCATTGCAAGCAGCTAAGGGATATTATTGGATGAAATGATTGCAGAGGTGAAGCACAGTGGAGAATTATAGTGGACTTTGGACTTTGAAAGTTAATTATGTTTTCGGAATAAAGCACAGTGTGTGTGTGTGTGTGTGTGTGTGTGTGCGCGTGTGTGATCAAAAGCATGAATGATTTGGTGGAAGATCATAACAGAATGATGCTGGATCTCCAATTAGTGTGAGCCGTAAACTGGACAGTCTACTTTAGCCTTGAGAAAAAACATTTACCATAGTTTTTATATATATATATATATATATATATCCTTGCTTAGTACCTTTGACAGTAACTACAGAATGGATTATTGTAAAGAGTTTGACCAGTATAATTTTTTAAAGATTTATGACAATTCAGATACTGATACATAATATTTTCTTTTTTTACATTTTGACACAATATATAAAAATTAATGAAAATATATTATGCTTTTGTTAATAACAGCAAAAACATTTGTCAATTCCTTCCCTGTTTGCAACCACCTACTCCCATTTACTTTTTAGTAGCATTTCAAATGATTCTGTTATTTTTGAAGTTTTGTGTGATACAGCTTGTAGAAAAAAATAAAATCAATTGGGTAAAAATGCTAAATTAAGAAATTTATGGAGTTAGGTTGCATAATATACCTTATTCTTGACACTTCAGCATGTTTTAAGGATTAAAATAACATGTTTGATTTAGTCCTTCGTAAAAAAGGATCAAGGCTCTTTAAGAGTTCATGGCCTTTAGCTTAAAAAAAAAACCTTTAGTCAGCGGTGTATCACCTTCATAATGAAGATGCTTAGAGCACATACAGTATTGTTCAAAATAATAGCAGTACAATGTGACTAACCAGAATAATCAAGGTTTTTAGTATATTTTTTATTGCTACGTGGCAAACAAGTTACCAGTAGGTTCAGTAGATTGTCAGAAAACAAACAAGACCCAGCATTCATGATATGCACGCTCTTAAGGCTGTGCAATTGGGCAATTAGTTGAAAGGGGTGTGTTCAAAAAAATAGCAGTGTCTACCTTTGACTGTACAAACTCAAAACTATTTTGTACATACATTTTTTTTTTCTGGGATTTAGCAATCCTGTGAATCACTAAACTAATATTTAGTTGTATGACCACAGTTTTTTAAAACTGCTTGACATCTGTGTGGCATGGAGTCAACCAACTTGTGGCACCTCTCAGCTGTTATTCCACTCCATGATTCTGTAACAACATTCCACAATTCATTCACATTTCTTGGTTTTGCTTCAGAAACAGCATTTTTGATATCACCCCACAAGTTCTCAATTGGATTAAGGTCTGGAGATTGGGCTGGCCACTCCATAACATTAATTTTGTTGGTTTGGAACCAAGACTTTGCCCGTTTACTAGTGTGTTTTGGGTCATTGTCTTGTTGAAACAACCATTTCAAGGGCATGTCGTCTTCAGCATAGGGCAACATGACCTCTTCAAGTATTTTAACATATGCAAACTGATCCATGATCCCTGGTATGCGATAAATAGGCCCAACACCATAGTAGGAGAAACATGCCCATATCATGATGCTTGCACCTCCATGCTTCACTGTCTTCACTGTGTACTGTGGCTTGAATTCAGAGTTTGGGGGTCGTCTCACAAACTGCCTGTGGCCCTTGGACCCAAAAAGAACAATTTTACTCTCATCAGTCCACAAAATGTTCCTCCATTTCTCTTTAGGCCAGTTGATGTGTTCTTTGGCAAATTGTAACCTCTTCTGCACATGCCTTTTTTTTAACAGAGGGACTTTGCGGGGGATTCTTGAAAATAGATTAGCTTCACACAGACGTCTTCTAACTGTCACAGTACTTACAGGTAACTCCAGACTGTCTTTGATCATCCTGGAGGTGATCATTGGCTGAGCCTTTGCCATTCTGGTTATTCTTCTATCCATTTTGATGGTTGTCTTCCGTTTTCTTCCACGTCTCTCTGGTTTTGCTCTCCATTTTAAGCCATTGGAGATCATTTTAGCTGAACAGCCTATCATTTTTTGCACCTCTTTATAGGTTTTCCCCTCTCTAATCAACTTTTGAATCAAAGTACGCTGTTCTTCTGAACAATGTCTTGAACGACCCATTTTCCTCAGCTTTCAAATGCATGTTCAACAAGTGTTGGCTTCATCCTTAAATAGGGGCCACCTGATTCACACCTGTTTCTTCACAAAATTCATGACCTCAGTGATTGAATGCCACACTGCTATTTTTTTGAACACACCCCTTTCAACTAATTCAACTAATTGCCCAATTGCACAGCCTTAAGAGCGTGCATATCATGAATGCTGGGTCTCATTTGTTTTCTGAGAATCTACTGAACCTACTGGTAACTTGTTTGCCACGTAACAATAAAAAAATATACGAAAAACCTTGATTATTCTGGTTAGTCACATTGTACTGCTATTATTTTGAACAATACTGTATGGCCATCTGAGAAAGTGCTGATTTGTGTGTTTCTCAAAAGTATTTGTCATGACATCAAAGATGATCAGCATGTTATATGTTAATGTAATTGCAGCTCAGATAAAGCAGGAAGTAACATTGCTGTCTCTCTCTCTCTCTCTCTCTCTCTCTCGGTTTCTTTTTCTCTCTCTCACCCTCGCTTTCTGAGTTTTTACTGAATCCTGACTCTTGCTGAAAATGAAAATATTTGCTGACAATATAGTGGTCCATAAGGGCTTTCTGAAGTGCAGCAGGAAACACTCTTTCTCCAACACAATCTGGAGGGCTTTCCATCCACCTGTCCAGCTCACAAGCACTGCTCAGTGCCTCAGCAAAAGCGCTATTTGGCTTAGACCAGATCAAGTATGAAAGAGTGAGAGATAGTTGCTGAGGGAATGAGGGAGGCAGGGAGGTAGAGAATAACAGAGACATGAGATCTCATCCCCATCCCCTTCATCATTGCCAAACCTGAGTGCTGTTCCTGCACTCTCATAGTGACATCTGGCCACGCAGCACCTGCTGCTCATCATGCTCGCTCACTGTCTTCCTCTCCTTCACCCCCTACACTATTCCCTTTTTTTTTGCACTCTGGTTGTCTTTTATTAATTTCTAACACTTGGCCATCTGTGTATCATACAGTCTTGTGAGGGAAGCTTTTGCTGATAGGACAGTAAAAAATATTCTCTGTGAACTTGTCCCAAACATGAAATTCCCCAAAACTGTTCTCAGGTTTTATAGAAAAACATCAAGGTATATGTGAATCTAATGTCTGTGGATTGTCTGGTTTGGCGAGTGGGTGACAACATCGCATGTTGTTTACTTGATGTGCTTATGCGCCGATAGCTAAGTTAACAACACAGAGATATTTGAAGCAGTTTTACTCATGCAGATTGATGACAACATCGCATGTTGTTTACTTGATGTTCTTACGCGCCGATAGCTAAGTTAACAACACAGAGATATTTGAAGCAGTTTTACTCCAACACACAATCGTGACCCTTTTTCGTTGGGACTGCATTATCCTTAAGATGTGCAAATCCGGCGTCAAACTGGGCCTTGTTTGTAAAACAAGCATCTTTCGAAATGCAGGGGAACAAACAAAAACACTTGCACAACTCCGTTGATGTTCTGTAAAAATAAACTCCATCCACTGGTCCCTTAATGCTGTTTCTCTTTTGGTAATCTGTGCAGGGTTGTCTTGCCCTGGCAACTAAAAACAAACTCCTTTTGTGACATTTCGCGACGCTCTTCCGGCAGACATGCCTTAGGACCCATATAAGGAAATTCCGCTCCATCTAACGTCACACAGACCCATACTCTAAAAAAACTTTCCGAAACTTGTGACAAACCGGAAGGAGTATTTTTGGAACAGAAATATTCCTTCAAACGTACAACTTAATTTTTGAAACTTTGTCCATGTTTAGCATGGGAATCCAACTCTTTAACAGTGTAAAAAACTCAGTATGAATGAAATAGCATTTCACCCCCCCTTTAAGTTAAAAACCCTATTATAAAACCAGCCAAAGTTGAAGTTAGTTGTGGAATTCAGACCATGTGTTTCCACCACCTTAGGCATAATAGTCTACCAGATCCAACCAAGTTGACCAAGATAGTCTACCAAATCAACCATGACCTCAACAAATTGTGGGGCTTAGTTTTGTGTGTAGCTAGTACACATTCCTTATTTCATCAAGGTTATTTGCATAAAGATTTATTGGCATTGCTGTTTTATTCTGTACTGTATGTTGCATGAATTAATAAAAATAAGCTTTCACTTTTTTAAATAATTTAAAAAAGCTTTTTGCTTGAAATCTCTATCCCTGTCAGCATACCTTAGAGAGTAAAAGGAGCAAAAGAAGTACCCAAATCACATTATATCCTCTACAGTAATACAAACCATGAGATATTCGGATGCAGTGAGCTTATTAGAGATGAAAAGCTCAATGAAAGTATAATAGAGGGCACAGGAAGGGTACAGTGAGGGTTGGGAAAACAGATTTTTCCTCAGGAACATAGTTTTTTGGTGACACGAGCAGGTGACAGGATGAAAATGAATTACACCTATTACAAGTAGGTTTTTTTTGGGGAGGGGGGCTACATAGCGGATAAACTAATAGGGTCAGTGATACTCTGTGTTGGCATGACTGAGCACCAAATCACAGTGACTAAGCTCCCCAGCAGCGCGCACACACACACACAAACACACACACACACACACACACCCTCACTCATCTGCATACACACCACAGTGCAGGGTAATATCCGGGAAACTGTCAGAACCATTTTGGCCACATGTCAGTAACCTGGAAACCTGAATCATGGTCTGCAGGTGCACTGCAGTCTCACACACCATTCATGAGTAAACCAATGCTGCAGAAACACACAAAAACACACTTGTGTTCACTCTGCAAATGAAATAAGCAATCAAAAATTTCAGTCAGTGATTTTACACACACAAATGGGTGCACTTGTGCGAGTCACATTGGTTATATTTTTTTTTATTTTCATTTTATTTTCAAGTATGCCCTTCTAATTAATATGAGTGCAAATCAGTCACTATGCTTGTTTAAATATAATATGCCCTAGTGTGTTTAGCCATCTGAGAAGACTGCTGGTTTTTTTCTTCTTTTTTTTTTTTTTTGCTGCAATACTTGAAGTGCCAGCTCTCATTAGCTTCATTCTTACAACATTTGCTTTCCGGCAAGTGTAATTATTTCAATTATAAAATATTCTTCTGCTCTGAGAGCATTTTAATCATTCGATTTTTAGTGTTTTGTTACCTTTGCCCTGTAGCACATATGTGCACTGATATGTGACAGTGGAATCCAACACAAACGCAGTCATTTGTTGGTAGATTTTGGAGTTAAATTATTTTATTATTTGAGTTCTTAGCAATGATTTATTTTAACCTCAACTTTGTCCCAGAGATTCTAAAAATTCATTAAGAGAGAGAGAGAGAGAGAGAGAGAGAAAAAAAGACAAATGAAACAATTGGTAGAATACAGTAAGACTAAAGAGCTATAAAATGAACATGAATGGCATAGTCCAGATCATTTAGTTTTTCAAGTGTATGAGAAAAATTTGAGTTTTTTTGAATAGTTGGAATTATTTGAATTTGCTTAACTGCATAGTTGTAATAATTAACAATACAGTACAGAATGAAACACTAAAGGTTTATATTTTTCATAAAATAAAAAAAGCCACTAGTCCTAATCTACTTTTTTTTTTTTTACTTTGTAGAATTTGGTATCTTACATTTATCATAAATGTGATCTTGACATTAGGATCTCTTCTCAAACAAAAGGGGATACATGTGAGAGTTCTGCTCTCTTTTTTCTCTAATAAGCAAAAGTCACAGTTTATCAAGGTGAACTGAAAATTGAGAAGTTAAAGAAATCTCATTTGGACTTATGTGTCCTATTTTTAAAGATTTTGCTGATGTTGATTGTCTCATAATAGCGTATTATTAATTGGTTTGTCAGTTCAGTCATTTGTTGGGAGGATCCCAAGATAACAAGTGCTCTAATGAAACTTTTTCTGTTCCCCTCATAGGTAAGAGCCCATATCTTATGTTTACTAACCGCCATGAGATCCGACGCATTGACCTGCTGAAGAAGGACTATACGCAGGTAGTGCCAATCCTGAAGAACGCCGTGGCCCTAGATGTGGACGTGAACACCAACAAGATGTACTGGTGTGACCTCTACCATCGCAAGATCTTCAGGTATGCACAACATTAGGGCATGCTCCATTTATCTAACTTGACAGCTGTTTAATCTTTATTTTAAAAGGATAATTAGCAATTAGTTTTCAATGCTCCGGCAGGAGGAGACGGTGCCGTGTTGAAACCCTCTTTCGAGAACCTCTTCCCACCTCCTCTAAGCTAGCAGATATTTAAATGCATGAGAACAGCTGCTATAGACTTGTGGGAAATTTTCTCACAGCAACCAGCATCATGGATGGAGAGCTGTGAAGGAAATTACTTCTATGCACATTTCACAGTCAATCACACATTTTTTGTTAGGTGTGATTGACCGACATAAACATCCTCAAAACAAGATCAACTTATTTGAGAAGGAAACAAGTTAAAAGTTTATAACACTTCATTTGAGAGAATATATGTTGAAATAGATGTTTTTTTGTTTTTTTTTATCTTGTTAACTTTTGTTTGTTCTTCTTGTATTAAGCATAAACCTCAAAAACCTCTTAAAGGACATTTTCAGATTGATGAATTCATTTATTTATTAAATTATTTATTATTTACTTATTGCAATTTATGTGTCATTACTTAGAATATATTATATTTTTTATAACACATAAAGAATATCAATGTACGGTACAAAACCGACAGTAGATTATGTTACAAATGATTTCTGTCTCAAATAAGTTCTGGTCTTTTTAACTCCTGAAATTTTTTTTTAACATTGACAATAATAAGAACTGTTTCCAGATCAGCACATTAGAATGATTTCTGAAGGATCCTGTGATACTGTAGTCACAAAAAAATATTTCACTGTCGTTTATTTTGATCAAAAGACTTTTTCAAAACCATGTAAAAACTTTTAAATGATTGTGAATATTATCAAATTCAGATTTTCAGAAAATTATGTATTGCAGCGTTCCTTTAATTTCCAATCCCTGCCACTCCATTCCTAACAAAACACTTTTCTCAGAAATGTTTGTCCTCATGGAAGGACATTTCAGTTCCTCACTACCAACCGTTTAACAAAGTCATCTTTATCAGTCAGACAGTAGCCTGTCACACAGCCTCCTGTGCTTCAACAGCTGCTGGAAAACTTGACCAGGGTTTGTCCTTTACTGTCCCAGTGTGCACATTGCCCCGTCATGCTCGGGTCTCCACCTCACTTCCTGAATCACTCTGACTCACATCAGCCTCTAGGACCATCTCTAAATCACTTCAACCACACCATATGCTTCCCATAATTTACCTCCCACAATAATGCGTCCCATTACTCATCCCCACTCCTCTCAGGAGGGCTTGTGTTGGAACGACATAGGACAGTTCATTATTACTTTATAAACCCATTTAGAAGAGCAGTGGAAATACTTCTGCTTGTCTGCAGGGAGTTTAATCTATGCATGTGGTCCCTGACAGAGAGAGTGGCATGAATTGATGGTTACAGTGAAGACGCAGCAGTGTAGATGTCTGTTGACAGCTGAAACCTCAAATGAGACATATCAATTTTAAGGGCCATTATTGGGGCCATTAAACAATCCTCACTTCAGTTCACTTGGAACCGGCATGTGGTTATTGATCTTACCGGTGCTGTTAGTAGGAAGTTTTTTTTTTTTAATTCTTTTTTTGCATTAGAGCTCAAAATCCCTCTTTCAGCATAAGGATTGATAGATTAATGTTGTGTTTATTGCTTTGATTAATTCCAGTTAACATCATTTTGGGTTAATGTGAACCCAAACCCTGTCTTTTTGATCAAATACATCATTGTGCCTAGTGGTTTTGGCCTTGATAGATGTTTGACTCACTTTAACTTGTTACACCATGCCGTAAACCAGACATGATGCAGCAAGTGATATGCAACAGTTTTGTCAATATTCATATATTATATATTATAAAATATATTATTATTTTTGTTGTGTAGTTCCAAGTAGTGATTAGCAGTGATTGTGTCACATTGTCCAGCATTTTTACTGAATTATTTGCTGAAATGTAAGGATGTCATGGTGTTATAGTACTCTTAATAATGTCATGTAGCTGATTGGTCCATAAAATGGTCCATAACTGTAGTGATATATATATATATATATATATATATATATATATATATATATATATATATATATATATATATATATATATATTAGTGCTGTCAATCGATTAAAAAAAATTAACTAATTAATCGCACAATTTTTAAAAATTAATCGCGATTAATCGCGATTAATCGCAATTAAAAGACTGAAACTTTTTGGATATGTAAATGTAAAATGTAAATAATTAATGTAAACTCAAGACATTTAAATTTAAATTCAAAATATTTAAATTCAAAATATGATTGTTTATTGGAATTTTTGTTTAACTTGTAACACAGATTTTCTCATGTAAACAACATACCTGCAATAAACCATCAATATCCTCCAAATTAACTGTTGGCTTGAAAGCCATATTTATTACAGAAATAAAAACACAGGCATGTAAGTACCATTTGAATTTCAAAACAATCAATGCCAATGAAAAACAAAAATGATTTCCATGTTGAATTCTAAGTGGACTGCAAAAAAATTCCAAAGTATAGTCATTGCCAGTGCTTTAAGTGGGCCAGTACGCACCGGTACTCAGTACAGCCACTTCCAAATATAGCTCTTGAGCGTACCGCCACCTCTCCGTGCGCCCAGAACGTGCTTGTAGCGTACCGGTACGCTCATTTGGACATCTGTTTTAATAGAGGTTTTAATCTTTTACCTGCACCGCCGATTTTCATTGCGCCATTCACAATGCAAGCTTCCTAATTCATCCCACCCAGGGCAGAAACTACATTACCCATTCACCCTTAAGTTATACAAGTGAACAGCGCATGTGTCGCTTTTCCCGCTGTTAAGTGTCAACAACTCAACGTGGCCGGAGAAGGTGTGTGAAACTCGTTGTGAGTTATACTAAAGCAAAATCTTGAGTATTTATTGTCTGATAAACATAAAAAACTGTCTGCGGAGGTTGAGTCGTCCTGCAGCCCCCGCTGGCTGCTCATTGGCTGCAGCATCTTTTTTCTAAGTTCTAAAAAAATACCGTAGACGGCAAGGCACAAATTTAGATATTTATTTATCTAATTAATCTATAGCCTATGCACAAAGACAATATGATCTTTTTGTCCCCTTTTTGTTTTAAAGCTTGATGAAGAGAGAGAGCGCAAGTTGCTGCAGCTGTGAGGAGGACAGTGATGCACGCGCACAGGAGTGATTGACAGTTCGCGGCACTGTGTACAAAAATACTCCACTACACAATTATTTTGTTTAAGCTTATTAACGTTAGCGTTACAGAAAGGTCTGATTTACGCACTGTTACAGTCGTTGTTTTTTTTTTTTTTTTTTTTAAACAATGACATTTGAGTTCATGATTTTAATGTTGCTGTTTCTTGTGGCAGACTAAATAAAGAGTAATGTTTTTTGTGGCAGACTGAAGAGTAATCCGGCAGAGTTTTATACTGAAACTTTCCGTCTAAATGTCCTTCCTTGGTCTTATCCATATTTCTTTGCACGTTGAACACACATAGGCCACAACTGGAAATAAAAAAAACTGCAACCGCGTTAATTGCGTTATTTTATTTTAACGCGTTAAATATTTCAAATTAATCGAATGCGCAAGACTCTTATCGGGCGATAAAAAAAATATCGCCGTTAATCTATTCTCAAAGTTGGGTTGGGAGCTGGGTCTATACTAAGCAAGCTATGATAACTTTCACCTTGATATTTTATATAACCGACTGGCTGAGGCCAGCCTAAAAAGATGCTCAGGACAGTTGACGGGTCACTGCTGCGCATCGTCACGAAAGCTTATCTTTTTCACATGTTTTTAAGCCTTACTGCTTTTTCGATTTAAACATTAAAGCATCCAAACACAAGACGCGGAAAACCTGAACAGAGTAGCTGGTTTCTCGCGCGCTGTGTTCGGTGCGCACGCGGAGAGAGAGACGCGCATCACGGACAGCGACACTGAATCGAGCTCTCTTCTGCAAAGTTCTCCTCGAAGTCCCTCCTGCACCTGAACGAACGAAATGTGAAAGAGCCCAATTCAGTACTCGCGGTGTTCTGGTGTTCAGGGCTCACGCAGAGAAAGGCGTCTCAAAACACTTGAACACCGAATTTGCTTATTTTTGCTCTTGTGCCGACAAATACATACAAAATATGTCAAAATATCCACCTTGGAAATTATGCTTGAAAAAACTATCAGTTATTTTTTAAGTGAAAGTAAACAGTTGAGGAAAAAAATTATCAGGTTATAATAGAAACCACCTCCTCACTGTCAGTGACAGGTGGGTCGTTCGATGAAATGTGTGCCTTTTCCCATATTTAGTAGTCTTAAGTGTTTCAAAATGTTAAAATACACTGTTACACTACTGATTTTTAAAAAAAATGTTTTTTTAAAAGAAGTCTTGGTATGCTCACCAAAGCTGCATTTATTTGATCAAAAATACTGCAAACAGTAAAAACAGTATTACAGTATGTGAAATATTTTATATTTAATAGTGAATAATATTAAATCTAATAGTGAAGCTGAATTTTCATTAACCATTACTCCAGTCTTCTGTGTCAAATGATCCTTTAGAGACCATTGAATTTGCTGCTTTGTTTTTCAAGAAACATTTCTTATTTTATCAGTGTTGAAAACAGCTGTGCTGCTTAATACTTTTGTAACTGTGATACATTTTTTTTGTTCATTCTTTGATGAATAGAAAAGATTAGGAATGATTTACACAAATTTTTTTTAGCAATTTAATGCATCATTTATGAATAAAAGCTTTTTGTATTTACTGACCTCAAATGGTAGTGTATAAACAAAGATTACAGACACAGTGTTAACTTTTATTTCCATATTGTATTTTCATGAAAATATGCTAATTTGTAAGAAACACCTGAGTGGAGACAAGCCAAAAACACTAAATGTTACTGGATTGTTGTTAGTGTTTGCATCAATGCTTGTAGCAACACATTTGGCATTAGCTACTCATTAAAGTAATTGTTTGCACATGTATATAGCATATTCAAATGGAATCCATTTTGTCGAATAACCAAGGTAGCACCAAAGTGATAATGGCACTTTCTCATGAGTGCTAGATCATAAGATCAGTCACGTCATATTACATCATGCTTCAAAGGGCAATCAAACTAGTTTCACTGTAAGTCACTGTAACTTTCAGAGACAGGAAAAGTCACAGCCATTTCATCCTACAATTGTTCTTTGAGAAACATGCAGATGTTGCTTCAATTTGCTGCCTATATGTAGATAAACAACAGCTGGGAGTTTCAGCTATTAATGTCATGCTTATTCACCATCTTGAGTCTTGTGAATGCATCTAGTATCTTGTGATTGTTTATGAATAGATAGATACATCTGCTTAAATGCTTTGGATGTAGATTAACAGGGTGCTTGTTCCTCTTCAGCGCATACATCAACAAAGCCAGCGATGCTTCTCAGCAGATCACGCTCATAGACACTGCGCTACATTCCCCAGAGGGCTTAGCAGTGGACTGGGTCCATAAGAACATCTACTGGACCGACTCTGGGCACAAAACTATCTCTGTGGCGACTGGCGATGGCAAGAAGAGGAAGGTGTTGATCCACACAGAGCTTGGGGAACCGCGTGCCATCGCTGTTGACCCAAGACAAGGGTAACAATATGATGTTTTTAATGTATGTGCATGTTCTCAACACCCTAAAGAAAACTTTAAGCCTCCTCCCCCCTATTTTTTTAACCCTCTGTTGCATTAAATAATAATGAATAATGTAAATATGGTGTACGTTGCATGATCTATGTCAACACATGAAGATTTTTGAAAGCCTTGTCAAAGGTTCCTTCCTCTCATTTTTTTTTACTGCCATTCATCGTGATGAATCTTTCCCCTCAGGGGTCTTTTCACCATATTACACAAGTAGAAGAGCATGAAAAACATGCAAATGAGTCTTAAGCTGGTGCGAATACCAACTAATTGTTGCCTGTGGGTAGAGTGCCCACTTCCCTCTTATAGGGCCGGAGCTGTATACTGACTCTTTTTAATGATCATACTCTCACCTATTCATCTTGATTTCTGACAGGTGATGAGTGTAAAAGTTTCAAAGCCATTGGAGCTTCCTTATTTTCCACTTAACTCCATCTTGTTTATTTGGTAGCATGAAGCTTATGTGGCCCCAACAAAGGGAACTCGTCCATAAGCTCCGGAAATTTTACAGAATTGTAACAAAATTTCAGATATCCACATATCAGATATTATTTCACGGAAAAATTGACTATCAAGAACCACACACACACAAAAAAACTTCAAATTGAGATTTCATATCATTTAAAACAAAATCAAATTAAGACAAAGCTAGAATTAAAATAAGCTAAAACAACTAAAAATCCAGATATTTCTTATTTTTATTTCACATTTTTTTATCTCTCTATAAATAACCAGAGATTTTGGATTTATGAGGTAGCTTAATTTTAGGAGTGTGATTTCTACACCTGGAAAGGTCATGTAAATTAATGAAATCATATTTACTCCATGGGCATTTCATTTTTATGATGAAAAATACATTTTGTGGTTATGCCAAGCTTTGAAATATTTTATTGGGTAGAAATTTGTAAAAAAAAAAAAAAAAAAATATATATATATATATATATATATATATATATATATATATATATATATATATATATATATATATATATATAAATCATGGTGCCTTCAAATATTGACAATAGAGCAAAAAGGATTGAGAACCACTGGTTTGATCTCTCCATGATTCTGATCATGAATATTTTGTTTGTTTTGACCCCCTCAGGTTCATGTACTGGTCAGACTGGGGAACGCAGGCGAAGATCGAGAAAGCCGGAATGAACGGGGTTGATCGACAGGTTCTGGTTTCAGAAAGGATCGAGTGGCCCAATGGGATTGCGCTCGGTAAAACACCACTTGAAAGTTTTGCAGTTCACTTTTTCCCATTCAAATCGAAAATTCTCACCTTCAAATATAGTCAAAATAGAGAACACACTGGAGAATAGCAGAAAAGACAACAAGAGATAAAAGAGAAACAGCAGAGAGCAAAACAAAGCATATCATACCAAAAAGCAAGACATGCGAGAGCTGCGTTTTCCATCTTTACAAGAGACAAAGACATCAACCAAAATACAAGAGCAAGAAAAACAACTTTAGAATTGAGAAACACCAAACAAACACAGAAAGAGTGAGGCAGAAGGAGAAGAAAGAGTGTTAATAATGAAGAGCAGCCTCCTGTGGCCAATAGGGCTTTGAATCATTCACCTTCATTGTTTCTCTTTCTCATCAATCAGCCGTCAGTTTGGGAAAAACTAAATGGAATTGCTCAAGCAACGCTGTCAATATATCATTTCTCTGGCTCACTTAACATGAAAGTCATTTAAAAAAACATTTATGGTAGAAGGATAGAAAAAGAATATATTGACAAAAAAAAGGTGGAATTGAGAATTTAGAAACAAAAAGCTTTATAATGAAAAATCATAGAATATGAACTGAAATATAAATAATGCCTTCAGATACTACTCACTATTCTACGTTTGCTTTGACCACTCATGTTAAAATAAAAGCATCTGTTGTATCATTGACTACTTATATGTTCCATTAAATGTTCTTTCCTCTTCCAGATCTGTCTAGTAGACGACTCTACTGGGTGGATTCCAAGCTCCATCTGATCTCCAGTGTGGACCTGAACGGGGACAACCGTAGAGTTCTGCTGTCCTCCATGGATCATCTCGGACATCCCTTTGCTCTTACTCTTTTTGAGGTGAATAAATTGATAAAGTAATTTACTGAGGTACTTATTCATGCAGGCACTAATGGAGCTCCATTGGCAAGAACAGGCCTTAAGATGCTTCTACGCTTAGTTTGGCTTTATAATGCATACATGAACATGTTTCTGCACACAGGGTGTAGTTGGTGAACAGGGTTCTCACTGTGAGACCGTACGCTTGCCAAGAGATTTGTGTGGCTGGCACCAGCTAAAGAAACAAACCAAATTAAAAAGTCTTTTTACTTTGGCGGCTTCTATGGTGCCTAAAGGCAGGACCCAGCCCAAACAATAGATCACCTAATGCCCTTCATCAGGCAAGTCGATGAGCCAGCTCAGTAAGAGGGCATCCCGGGGCCAAACACTAGAAAAAAAACCCAATGTGTTTTCTTCATTCTTTTACTTTTGTCGAGGGCACATGTGAAATGAACCGCTAGTTTGATGCAATATCCTTGAGGCTGGTCCTAAAGTATTCCTAAAGTTCTCCACTTGGCTGTTGAAGTTGCAGTTAGAGACAACTGCAGCCAAAAACTGCCCTCGAAGTTCTGGAGATATTTGAAAATGTGTACATTTTTCAAGTACACATTATGTTTTCACAGTTGACAGCTTAAAAGTAAACAAAAAAACATTACGTATTGAAAATAGAAGCTTCTAAATGCCCTTTTCCCCCCATCATTTAATCACCTTTATGTCATTACAAACCAATATGGCATTCATTATTTTAAAATTTAAATTGTTTAAAAGAGACAATAAAAACTTTTAAATTTTTATAAAATAAGTTAATTAAAGAATTAGGAAAAACATGTATCATGGCTTCCACAAAATATTAAGCAGCACAACTGCTTTCAGAATTGCTAATAATAAGAAATGTTTATTGCGCGTCAAATCAGCATATTAGAATGATTTCTGAAGGATCATGTAACACTGAAGACTGGAGTAAGGAAGCTGAAAATTCAGCTTTGCTATTCCCAGAATAAATTACATTTAAAGTATATTAAAATAGAACACAGTTATTTTGAGATATTTCACAATATTACAATTTTTACTGTAAATTAATGTGCTATGGCTTAAATGAACTAAGGGAATTATTTTAGTGTCTTAAAGAAGACAGTGCTGTACACCACATATTAGCTTCCAACATAGCAGACCTCAAATTACATATTATAAATTTACTCCATTTCCCTGTCACCTTTTCAGACGATGTGTGACCTTTACATTGCCCTGTCTCATAACAGACCAGTATCTCCACATCAGCTCTCACATTATTTTATTGGTTAGTGGGAAGCATTGAAAATGTCAAGAGCCATTCAGTTCCACAGGGATAGTTGCTCCTTTCCAAATGCAGCGAAGACTTTGATGAAAGGTTTTAATAAAGACGCTCCCCTCGCTCAAGGAGTACCAATTTCAGACCTGGATGTTAGAAGCTGGCCTTTTGTGTCATAGATTAAAGCCGTTATCTATATCAGATATGGTGCCTTTGTGGCCCGTACGTTAGATGAGAGCTGCAATGCGGCAGAATTTGAATGCTGTCTAGTGCAGGTTACGGAGTCCTACTGATCAACCGCCACCAGCAGGAGCACCTGACGGAGATCCACTGGGATCCAGCAGCCTGACCTTTCCAAAAAATCACGTCTCTGTAAACATCCTCTAATACTCAAAGCCAGTCGCCCACTTGGGCATTCATAGTGCTCTGGAACTTTTTTTTCTTTTCTTTTTTTTGTCGAGCTCCCTCTTGTAATTTTCTTTTGTTACCCCAAAAACCACCCCCTCCAGAACTTCCTCATCCATTTCTGCCCCTGTTTGAAAAGATGATGAATTTTAGGTTGTCATAGTAACAGACCATCTCACCATTCACATTTTCAATAAATCTGTAGCTGCTGATAAGGCCTGATCAGAGGAGGCAGATGGAGAAGCGAGGAGAATGTTGAAAGTGCTATTGTCAGACGGTGGAGTGTGTGCTTTCAGGCTCATGTAGGTGAAGATACAAATGAGAGATAGAGCTGTGAGCTTTAATTAGTCTGATGAAAAACCTTTGTGGTCCAAAAGACACAGAAGCCTTTATCTTCACTGTCATTTTCCTCTCTTTTCTTTCCTTTTTCGGTGTCTTGCATCATACATAGAAAAAATAAAAACATGCCCAACCGAATAATACTTGTTTGGTTAGATTTTTTTGTCTTGATTTTGATTTTGATCTTGATCTTTTGTGTCCTGTGTATTGGTATCCATCTTCCACTGATTCACAATAAAATAGCCAAGAACAATGTGAATAGTAGTCACTTGAGGCCTCATGTAAAACAAGAAGTGACTAAATTATAATATATTTGTTAACCGTTTGGGGTCAGTAAAAAAAAAGAAAGAAATTCTAAAAAAAATAATACACCCCCTATTCAGCAAGGTTGCATTAAATTGATCAAAAGCAGCAGTAAATACTTTTACATTGTTACAGAAAAATATATATTTAAAATAAACGCGGTTCTTTTCAGCTTTCTATTTAGCTGTCACAAGAATAAATTACATTTTAAAATATATCAAAATTAACTTTTATAACAACATCACAGTTTTACTGTTTTGCTGTGTTTTTGATCAAATAAATGCAGTCTTGGTGAGCATTAGAGACCACTTTCAAAAACATTATTGTTGATGTTACGGACCCCAAGCTTATGTACAGTAGTGTAAACTGGGCATAAAACTGACACGTCACTTGCTACAATTTGCATTTATTCTCGTCTCCACTCTTTTATACAAAGCAGATTCTATTCAAGATATACATATACATATTATCAGTTTATGTATTAGTTAATTGCTAGTGCTATGTTGTAATTGTTGAACCACAGGAATGCGTTAGCTCCTGCTTGTGCAGAATTCACATTCTGTGTGTTTCTACAGGACCGGGTTTACTGGACAGACTTGAAGGATGAGGCTATCTACAGTGTAAACCGGCTGACGGGACATGATGTGGCAATGCTGGCTCAACATCTCAACAACCCACTGGACGTGGTGGTGTTCCACGAGCTCCGGCAGCCTCAAGGTGACAAACAAGTGAAATACACTTTACATCACTTTAGATGTGTCTGACTAATCTGGCTATTGTCAGAGAGTAACTAGTTAAATGTAGTCGTTTACTTAAAGGTGTGGTAAGTAATTTCTGGGGGCCAATGTTGGTATTTCAAATCACCAAAACAAACACCACCCCAAAAGGGTCTCGCCCTTATTTTGATAGCTCAGCCCCACACATACGTACACAACCCAGGCAACGATTATGGTGGAATCTGCTGTGTTATTATCTGCTGTATTAAACATATTACCTTACTTATTCGGACACCCTTTGGGAGCTGATGCTTGAAACAGACAGTGGAGGATGTTTAGAAGCTCCAGGTTTTCAGGTTTATAGGTTTATATACGTCTTTGTCATAGCTGAAGGGAACGACAATACAATTGCAGAGGAACAAACAAGCAAACATGACACATGAGCATATTCAAGCAAAAGCCAGCATACATTTGTTCTGTGAAACAAAGAAAAACCAATGTTACTCATCTATCGAGAAGAAACAAAGCAACCTCGGTGTCCATACGCAGGCCTTGAGTTCTCTCCAGTGCTGGAAAGCTGATCCGATATTTACAGGTCCTTCTTCTTACCTTATTGTAAACCACCTTTTGGTCTGTAAATGTTTTTTTTTTTGTTTTTTTACCGCCATCTCTATCTTTCTGTCGTCACTTGGCTCAGCTAAAGTCCATCCTGAGTGCTCTCTCTTCCACATCATGAGTAGACACGCCCCTTACTGCTGATTGGCTACACGTTTGTTTTGGTATTCGACCCGACTCAGTTTTCTAAAGTGTTTTTGAAAAAATACATACCCCACCTTTAACTACACTTTAATTAGTGTGAATTTAAAACTAGGGTAGTTTTTCCAATAAAGAAAACTTTTCTTATTTCAATAAACTCAGAGGACAAGGGAATATTGTTTCGCTCAGATGAAGGCTAGTTGTAAGTCCAGGTGCGTGAAAACCAGTAAAATGTAGAAGAGACTGTAGATGGTTCGCACTCTGAAAAACTAGACAAAGTCTTTAAAAAAAAGAATCAGTCATTTTATTAGAGCAAGAGCAGACGTTTCAGCCATACAGCTATTCTCTATGCTCATTCTCAATGCATATGCATATATTTCTTAAAGGTACAGCAGCAAAGAAAAGAATGCCTGTTTAGGAGCTAATAGAAACTATGCTTGAAAAGAATTATTTTCACAGTGTCATATCTTTAGCATTGTTATAATAATGAGAGGAGAACCTTTGCTGATTCCCAGTTTTTTTTTTCCCCCAGTAATAGCAGTCCTTTTGTCGAATAGTATATTTATGGTGATTTTTTTATTCTGGAGACAGGCAGAGAAAGTGAAAGAAGCAGTGTAAATGTAGACCAAATAGACCACGCACAGCATGCCAACAGAAGAACCAATTTACAGCCTCCTCAAATTAATAAATCAGAAGTGCTATTTCAATCTAAATCAAAGAATTAAGCGTTGCTCTAAACGAACGCAGGAAAACACTTATGCTGAACAAGAAATGATGAGAATGGAATCCAACCGCTTTTTGTATCTGAAGTGTATCTCAAGAGTGAAATATGCATCCCTGCAAAACATGATTTTATGAGAATGTGTAAAAAAGAACTACACATAAAATATTATTCTGCAAAAAAAATAAATAATAATAATTGAGTATTGTTTTTAGAATTAAACTTTCATACATATTTCCATTGCTGTACATTTCTGTTCAACACTTGTTCAACTGATGATGATAACATCAAAAGAATGATTCTAGTTTCTGGTCATAAAACATATGTATTAAATTATTATCTTTAAGTACAAATATAACAATTCCACAAGCCAAAAAATGTATGCTTTCTGATGGATTTTTGCATATACTTTGAGATGCCATTAGGGCTGCACAATAAAACGCATGCGATATTTAATGTGCATCTTGTCAGTAAAGCCGGTTCTGTAATCAGCAGTAAATCTCCACGCTTTCACATGGAGCAGCATTTACTACACAGAGCCATTGTTCACTGACAAGCTGCACAAAACATCATATTTTGATGTTTTGCGCAGCTTGTCAGTGAAAAATGGCTCTGTGTAGTTATACAGTACATAGAAACTAATTTTAGGTGAATTAGGCTGAAAAAAAAAATGCCGGATCTTTTATTTCCAAACTTTTTTCCCCTAAAAGCTCCAGATACATGCAACATGGGGAGTTTGCCCAATGGTGGCTGTGAGTACCTGTGCCTCAGAGCTCCTCAGATTACAGACCACTCACCCAAGTACACGTGTGCCTGTCCCGACAACATGGAACTGGGCCCAGACATGCGCCGCTGTGTGACAGGTAACAAAATACAGATCCCTAGATCAAGCTTACTACACACTTTAAAGAAACAAAAGTCACCTGATTGATGTCTGGGAGTTAAAAATGGTCCTGAAGGGTTTACAGGAAGTTTCAACTATAGTTCAAGTTTCAATTATAGTTCTAGGAGGCACATGTCTCCATATATCTCTATATATCTGTTTTGTTTGTTATAGTCAAACCCAAGACGACAACTTCTGCAAGTACAACCACTACTACGACACCAGAACCTTCTATTACTGTCACTCCTACAACCACCACTCCAGTTACAAACACAGATACTCCTACAACAACCAGTACAATCTCCACAACTACACCTACAGCTACAGTATCAAGTACAACCAACATCAGCCCTAGCACCACCACTCATTCCAGCACCACACACTCCACAGCCACTTCAACCCTAGTGACCACTCAGTCTAGCACTACATCGCCATGGAAACAGCCAACCTCCACCCAGACGCCGGCAGATCACAGACAGACATCTACAACCATCACCCACGGCAACAGCATACAAGGGGCCAATGGCAATCTCTCTCATCGCGGTGAGTTTCCGTTTTTGTTTTATGCATCAATGACATCATAATGTTTTTTTTTGTCTGCCTCTATTTTATTTAAAATTGTTACAATTAGTGCTGTCAATCAATTAAAAAAAATAACTAATTAATCACACATTTTCTTCTCAAATTAATTGCGATTAATCCCACCTAGCATTAAGGTTTTTAAATATACTTTTATATTTCAATAATTTCACACACAATCTTAAAATTAATGTTAAAAGAAAATATTTTTATGAATTTAACAGACGCTTTTATCCAAAGCGACTAACAGTGCATTCATGCTAACATTTTTTACCTAACATGTGTTCCCTGGGAATCTTACCCACAACCTTGTGCTACTAATGCAATGCTCTACCACTTGAGCCACAGGAACAGTTATATTTGTTAACTGGCGTCTTTTTTATGACTGAAGGCCAATATCAACACCAATACTACTACTGATATCTCTATTAAATATTTTCCCCCTAATATTTAACCATTGATTATAGCCATTCATATGAACCCATGATAATAATTGTCAAATTTAGCCTGTGCCTTTCAACCACTAAGAAATATTGGGAAATTGAATGAAGTTAAACACTAAATTCTAAATTAAACATAGATGGATCCTCATAGATGAAGCTACATAAGTCATTGATTTCCTTTATTTTTTCTTTGTTTAATAGACATCACAATAGCTGGGTTATTTGGTTATTTTGGCTGCTATTACTTTATAAGAGCTGCCGCTGCTGAACATGATGCTGATCTGACACGCATCGTATTTTTTCAGGATTCTTTTTATTTTTTCTGACCCACTTCAGGTCTTAAAGCCTGTACTTATGGGCTGACGAGTAACGAGTTGAATCAGGTGTGTTACAGTAGATGAGGGAGACAGTGCTGGGCTGCTCCAGGACAGTTTTGAAAACCAGTGCATTTCAAAGACATGTTCTTAAATGTGACTCATATATAACAAATACTTAAATGCAAGCACAGTTTTAAGGCAGCTTTAATCGCCTTTTTTGGTAATTTCACATAGACTGTATAAAAACATGGATGTAGTGTCTGTGACGTCACCCATAGATTTGAAGAGCGTTTTTTGAAGCCAAAAGTGGGCGGAGCAGGCCATTGCCATGTTGGCAGTGCGTCACCGCGTGTCACTCCGGTGTAATCGAAAATGGGCAAAAAGGCGGGAGCTGGTTGCTGAAGCCACACCTACCTAGCGCGCCGGAGGTGAAAGCAGCGGCAATCCACCTGTCACTCAAGTGGCCACGCCCTTCATTATGCAGAACTTTAAGGCTTAATATAATTTAAACGAATGAATTAAATAAAATAAAAAATTCACTCCCTTCACAATTGTCATGAAGGGTAAAATTAGCTATATAGACTGAAATAATTTTTTGAACCAGGCTGTAAACATGTTTTTTTCTGCTGTAAAGTTGTGCATTTTAACATGGGTAGTCTATGGGACTGACTCCCTTTTGCAGCCAGCCTCAAGCGGCCAGTCGATGAATTGCAGTTTTAGTCACTTCCTTGTTGGCTTCACGAGAGAGAGCGGGAGGTTGCCGCATGTAATTTCATGACTTGGCTGACGACATAATTATGACACTGTTTGCTCGTGGTTTCTTTTTCCCTTTAAAATGAAATATAATCATATGAAATTTGTGCATACCATTGAAGAGCATGTGCTATAATCACAGTATAATGCTATCAGGAAAGGAATATCTATTTTTACTGACAAAATCTCATATGACTGCAGTTCACTGCTGTTCTACTGAAGCTCCCTCGTCAGCTGTACCTTTTTTCTCACTGCGTCTAAATAAATGCAATTCTTGTCTAGTAAAAAAATAGGCAGATGCAAGTGAGTGGAGTGGCCAACCCTAGCTCCGCCCTTGCGTTAATTGCACTAAATATTTTTAACACTGTTAAACTGAAAGCATTAATCTCATTCGTTAACGCGCAAATTTTGACAGCACTAATTACAATGTAAATCATATGCATTAACTCGAGTACACCTTTTCTATGATGAGCATGCTTTTAAAAATAACTTTAAATATAAATATTTTTACGAGTTGTAAAATGTCATGTGATTCAGGTCCCCAAAAATGTAATGAAATTTTGAATTAACAATTATCAATTATTTGTATTTGTGAACAGAACACTGTCAAATAAAAATATGTACTAAACTTTTTTGAAAATAATGGTTAAGAAGGCATATTCCAGGTGTTAGGAAAACATGTACTTCTACTTGATTGACCAACGTAAAAAAAAAAAATAATTAAGCAGAACTGTTTTCAACATTGATAATAATAAGAAATGTTTCTTGAACATCAAATCATCTTATCAAAATGATTAATGATGATAATGACTGAAGTAATGGCTGCTAA
This sequence comes from Carassius auratus, assembly GCF_003368295.1. NCBI lineage: Eukaryota > Metazoa > Chordata > Actinopteri > Cypriniformes > Cyprinidae > Carassius > Carassius auratus. The sequence goes on along the minus strand of NC_039273.1, from coordinate 9,806,240 downwards.
AATACTGCTTTGCCATCACAAAAATAAATGTAAATTTTAAAATATAATCAAATGGAAAACACTTATTTGAAATTGTAAGAATATTACCGTTTTTACTGTATTTTTTATAAAATAATTTTTTTGATTTTTTTACAGATCTAACCAACTACAAACTTTTAAGAGTATTTAATGTCATTGACCTTTATTTAAATGTTCTTAGGACTATTGTATAAGAATGATATCATGTGATATTGTGTTGATTTACTTGAACTTGTTTTCCATCACGGCTAAAATTCAGCTGAAGGCATGAAGCTTATATAAATGCTCTCATAAAGTACTCGTACAATAGTCCTCAGAGTCTGAAAAAGTAATGTGTGGTGGAATTTGCTTGCTGTGCATCGCTGGGCCACTTGAGAGTGATAGATGAGGCAGCAGTGGTCGCCCAGGGTCCCAGTGTGTGTCTGTGCTGAATTAGAGCAGCCAGTGAAGAGAGCCGAGCAGCCAGCCCTGACTGATGAACATTGCCCTCAGCCTTGTTCCTCTCCACACTCAGTGTTTCACTCTCACCCCCCACAGCCTCTGAGCTTTGTGTGGGGATGCTCAGGTACACAGCCACCTTGACACAGCAGGAAAAAAGGCATTAGTGACTTCAGTAATAGAATCTACATCCATGATAGCCCTCCGAAAGTCTTTGAAAGGTTGTCTGTCGAGACTAGAAATATGGGAAAACAACATTTTAGTAGCCTTGTCACCTCTCAAACCATAATTAAAGCGCAGAAGTGCTCATCCTTGATGTTAACCGTAAATTTGCTCTTGAATATTTTATGACTACCAGCATATTACGCGGCGGACATGTGAAACTCTCCATTAGATAAAACCTGTAAATTGCTGCACTGATGATAGTGATGAATTACGTTAGCACCCTTTCCGCCTTTTATGGCTGATTACTAATAAAGACAAAGACTTGCCTGTAGATTTTGGGAGAATTCTACAAATATGACTAAATCTTTTATAAACTGCTGTTCAGAGGTTTTGAAACAGTAAGATATTTATATACATACATACATACATATATACACACACACACACACACACACACACACACACACACACATATATATATATATATTAGGGGTGTAACGATACGCGTATTCGTATTGAACCGTTCGGTACGACGCTTTCGGTTCGGTACGCGGTACGCATTATGTATACCGAACGGTTCGTTGGAGTAATTAATTATATTTGGAAAAAAAAAAAAAAAAGAGAGAGATAGAAATATAATGATATGCGTTCAACAAGGTAGCCCAATAACCCAAACAACGTAACAGGCAACGCCCCTGACACTCCCGAAGAAGAAAAAAACACCATCTTATATGTTTATGTTAGGCTACTCAGCAGGCGCTCGCTCACTCAGTACGCGCTGAAGGCTCGTTGCAAAATAGCCAATGCGTTTAACAGACTAGAAATGAGAAGATCCTCCAATAACCAACAGGTCTGGTGTTTGGGTGCACTTTGGATTCCCTTTAAGCTATAATGGTGATGGCAAGAGAGTGGTGGATAAAAAAACAACGGTATGTCGCATCTGCAACATGACAGGGTACACCAGCGGGAATACAAAAAAAAAAAAAAAAAAAAAAAAAACACCAGCGGGAATATCTGGGATATATGCGTCAGTACTATCTGGGAAAAGACGAAAAAAAGGAGAAACATGCACGCAGCAAACTATCCCTGCAGCATTTAGACACTATAGCTTACAGGGAATCCAACCCAAACACCAGACCTGTTGGTTATTTTAGGATCTTATATTTCTGGTCTGTTAAATGCATTAGACATTTTGCAACGAGCCTTCAGCGCGTGCTGAGTGAGCGAGCGCCTTAGGGGCCGTTCACATATCGCTCCTAAAAACGCGTGGAAAACGCTAAGCACGTCTTTCTCCTCCTTTCCAAAGCGCTCGGGCAGAAGCGCTCATGAGGCGTCTGTCTTTGCTAAGCAACAATGACGTGCTCTCTCCATGCGACGCGGAAATTTCAGCGAAGGATAAATGGATTTGCAGCTCTAAAAATCGCTTGCAGTAGCTCTGCTACTAAATTTATTTCAAAATTGAAATCCATATACAACTATGATCAGCTGTTCCTTCATCTTGGCTGAGCTCTCAACCTTGTTACGGGAAAGGATGAAGCTGATTGGTTGGTTCTTGTCACATGACCCGCGGTGCGCTTGCGGCATTCTGAAAAGTTGAGATGTTTTTACATTTTGCTGTATCTAAAACGTATCGAACCGAACCGAACCGTGACATCAGTGTATCGTATCGAACCGAACCGTGAATTTTGTGAACCGTTACACCCCTAATATATATATATATATATACTTTTTTTCAGCAATTAAAAAAAATCACAGTTTCCACAAAAGTATTAAGCAGCATAGCCATTTTCAGCACTGATAATAAGAAATGTTTCTTGAGCACCAAATCAGTATATTAGAATGATTTCTGAAGGATCGTGTGACAATGAAGGCTGGAGAAACGGCTACTAAATTATTTTAAACTGTAATCAAATTTCACAATATTATAATTTTTTACTGTATTTTGATCAAATAAATGTAGCCTTGGTCAGTATCTTATTAACACTTAAAAAGTTTCAAACTATTCTAACCCCAAACATTTGAACGGTGGTGTATGTAGATGCAAACAGTGATTTAAGTGCCAAGCACGCCAGCTATGTATGTACATGTAGTAGATTTGTAAAAATATATATCAAATATTGTGCAAAATGAAAAATAAAACCATGGGTTGTGAATTTATTAAGTGTGTATTAACTGTATTCAGTGCTCTTAATGGAGTTTGTCAGCATCACCTGTTACAAGCCAATTGTTTGTACTAAAAGCATTTCCACATTATTGAGTTTGGATACACTGCTGCATCTTTTCACAGCCATATGGCTCTGTGAATGATTTTATGGATGTGATAAAAAAGTTTGCATGAAGAGAAATGCAGTGCTCTTTAAATAGGAACTTTAAAAAAAAAAAAAAAATTATAATAATAACATTTAAACAGGAATTATACACTATATAAAACAGAAGCAGATGATGCAAATGCAGCGTTGCCATGGAAACCCAGATGTCACTTGTCTCACACAAATAAAACACACACTTTATCTTTAAGAGGATCCCCTTTCTGACAATGTTTCTTGATTGCCTTTCCCTTTATGTGCGGTCATTAGTGTTATACACTGCATTTATTTAGTTTCCTACCGATTTTCCAAGCCCTCAGGCTGTCTTGTCTGTATCTGTATGCCAATGCTGTACCATCTAGTCCTCTTAATCTCCCGGCTCAGACTCCATTATCAGACACTAATTATGCTGTAGCTAATAGAGGGCCACGTGCTAATTGTGAGATTGAGGTGGGATTTATTTGGTGGAAACAACTGCTCAGCAGAAACCTGTAAAAGGGGAAGCAACAGCACAAAGCAAAGTGCTGTATGAATAGCAATATATGGCCTTGGGCAAGATAGCAATGTAAATGGCATTGAAAAGGCATTGAAAACATGCAAACATGCCTGTTACACGCTGCAACCACAGTCAGTGTTTTATTTTGATGCTGTTTTTAAGAAATAAGTTCACTTAAGGAAAACCTGTCATCATTTGCTCACTCTCAATAATTGTGGATAATACAATGCTGTTTACTAAACTGCAGATTACAGATTTTGTGAATAAATAGAAAGTTAATAGTCTTTCTTTGTTTTCCCTCATTGATCGTTAATAGTCTTCTTCTTTTTTGCTCATCTTTCTATTTCAGCTGGCAGTGGAAATGACCACTTCCTCCTTGGTAGCAATATAACTGTTGCAGTTTTGGGTATTGTCATTCCAATAGGTGAGTATTAATCTCAACTAAGCATTTATACTGCATTTTGAATTCAGACTTGTTCATCCAGTAAATGAACAGCTTTTGACCTCAAGCTTTATGTGCACTACCTGCTTTGGAGACACTTACGGTGGTCCTAACTAGCCATTTATAAACTAGCTGCTGCTTCATTTAGCCTATTATTCCTGGTTAAATACAATTTGCCACTGACAGCATGCTAATTATTCCAGAAATAATTTTTGAGTTTGCGATCTGATGTTACTGTCCCTCTGTGCAATGAATCCATTTCTTCACTTTGCAAACACGTGATGCATGAAACAATTGTTAATAATAAATATTTATTCTTAGAGATTACTTGGAATAAACCAGTAAAATCTTTTTTAAGGTCACATTACATCCCGGTGGTCAGTTGTATCTGTTCATTCTTATCCCGGCAATGGGATAAGAATGTGGAGGACACACTGTTTGCTCTTGAAACTTCTCTCATAAACATTTTTATAGATTTTTCATCGACCCAAAAAAATCGGATTTATATTTCAAGTAATTACCTTACATTTAGATTGGAATTATTTGTATGAATTTGAATTGAAGCATGAGTTTTCTTGTTGCCTAGAAACAACATTGTGCAGTGAAATGGATATTGATGTTGCAGTTTTTTTCTGTGGGTGGATTTTGCTCTATTAAAAAGGACAATTATATTTATACATTCATATTTCATTACATTTGTATTTATTTAGATCTTTGTTCACTGACGAGGTTAAAAAAATGCTTCAAACTAGACAGCGTGACATTTCCATAATTTCATTTTTTGAATGACGAGCAGTACTGTAGATTATCCATAGATCATGCACAGATGCTGTCGGTTGAGTTTGAATCTAGAATTGTATTTAATCCAGAATATTCTTTCTAAATTAAAGTGTCTATTTCAAAAATGTATATTACAGCAGTCAAAACATGTTTTTTAAATATGTTGTGCTCATTATGAAATTAGTGCTTTATAAATGGTTATTTTTGATCCTGCAAAAAGTGTCACTCATGCATTTTGATTCTGATCATTCTCTCAGTTTCTATACATCGTCCTTTTGACTGTTTGAGCAAACTAAATAATAGTACTTTTATATCTAAAGTACAGTAATGTATACATTTCTGCAAAAAGTCTCTGTCAAAAGGACCTGATGGGCTTCATTGATTGTCTGAGCTGTGTCTGGTGAGTGGCTTAGTGGGATTGAAATGACCTTGTCTGTGCTCATATTCAAATGAAAGACACTATGTGAAATACCTTTCCTCTAAAAAAAACTAACAAAAAAAAACAGTCCCTCTATGACCATCCTTTAAATTTACAACATTTTTCTAAATGCTTTCTTTATTGTAGTTTGGTAAAAAAAAAAAAAAAAACATTATCATATAAAAAAGTTTTTATAGTGAGACAATAGAACCTAATTGATGGAGGAAAACACATCATGAGGAGGTCTCTGAGGTTTCCCAGTCAAATTAGAAATTAGGGAGAACTTCCAGGGGACCAGAGAAGCCACGGTTGATCTTTTAAAATAGGGAATGGGTTAGCCAGCCACTGCAGGAAAGCCACACTTGGTTATCAATTCACTGAGAATAGCAATATGCTCCCCCCAACCATTTACATGTAGGCTTATGTGAGCATACACACAGTCCAATTCGATTTCCCCTGGACCCCTTAGACACCTGTTTTCTCACATATTCCAGTAAGCCACTGCGCGCACGTGTGTGTGTTTGCGTGTGTGACTGTGAGTGGGAAAGGTGCATCTTTGGCAGCCCTAGTTATAAAATATACATATGTGCTATTTTGGGGGTTTTAGACCTGCTTTTAAAGTAGTCCTTTTGGTGGTGATATGATCTGACTCTTCTTAAATTATGTACTGTACATTATCATTTAAAAGATTGAGGACGATAAGATTTTTGAATGTTTTTAGAAGACGTCTCTTATGTTCACCAATGCTGCATTTGTTTGATCAAATATACAGTAACACAGTAATATTGTGAAATGTTATTACTATAAAATAAGGGTTTTCTATTATAATATATTTATGTATTTTATTGTGTTGGCAAGGCTCAATTTTCAGCAGCCGTTACTCCAGTTTTCTGTCTTTCAGAAATCATTTTAATATGCTGATTTGCTGCTCTAGTAAAATTCTTCTTCTTATTATTATTATTATTATCAGTTTTGAAATCAGCTGTGCTGCTTAATATTTTTGTGGAAAACATTATTTCTTTTGTCAAAAGTAAAATTTATATTAAAAAAACTACATTTACAGCCTCTTTTTCCATGCTGATGTAGACAGGTTTGTTTTTTCCTTTTTTTAAATTACACTTTTATAACCTATACAATTTTGTAGATTTTATTTAATGTTTATTGGTATAAAATCACACAAATAAGGGTTTTAAATTCCATTAAAATATGTACTAGATTTTGGTAAGAGAGTTGCAAACGTAGAAAGCATTGAATGAAAAAAAAAAACACTATTTTTCTTTTTATTAATTAGTAAGATCTTCCATGCATACAGAAAATGCAAATACTGCACACAATATGCATACTGCTGATATATTACAAGTAGGTTCTATACATAGTGTAGTTTTTACACCAGTGTTATCATCTGGTGATTCTGTGGAATACAGTGAGATTTGCCTTGATACATATTGTCATCCACCAAATTTCTTGTTTTATAAACCATTTTAATAAAACCATTTGACCCTGGTCTGCCATGATGCACCTTAAGGTTTGAGTGTGTGAGCTTGAATAAATATGTGTTTGTGCGTGTATGTGTTATTATGCACCGCTCTGTGTCGCCTGGCTGTGTTAACGCCCACGCCATATGTGTTGACTGTGTGTTAAATGCATGCAGTTCCTATCCTTGCCACAGTGGTCATCGGCCTGATGTGTACCGGAGGCTACCTGGTGTGGCGCAACTGGAGGAGACGAAACACCAAGAGCATGAACTTCGACAACCCTGTTTATCGCAAGACCACAGAGGATGACGACGACGAAATCCACATCGGCCGCAGCGAGGAGATCGGCCACGTCTACCCTGCAGTGAGTGGCAGTGCCAGACAGCCATACCTAGCACTGCCACTAGGGGGCAGTATCCCAGACCCCGCAGCTCACTGGTACTCAGGGGCACCTATGCTCTCCAGCGCAAAGTGAACAAAGAGAGGAAGACAATCGGATAGTGATAAAAATGTGGGCGGGGCTAAGACAGCGTTCCCTAAGAGAGGGCGTTTTGCTACCTCTTTCGTCACACATATTTATACCCATAATTCACCACACATTTCCATTCAAATGTATGTTTAATTAGTGTACGGATTACCATGTGAGGTTTCATTAGTCTGTATGTGTTTCCCATAGGCTGATTCCGAAATCGCGTACTCTCTGAGTAGGTACCATTTTTAATAAGTACAATATTTTTCGGACTATAAGTCGCACCTGAGTATAAGTCGCATCAATCCAAAAATACGTCATGATGAGGAAAAAACGTATATAAGTCGCACTGGACTATAAGTCGCATTTATTTAGAACCAAGAGAAAACAGCCACGAGAGGGCGCTATATGCTGCTCAGTGTATGCTACAGGAGCACTGAGCAGCATAGAGCGGCTGAAGAAGGTAATGTTTTCTTTCTATTTCTCTTGGTTCATGTCTCTCGGTTCATGTCAAATTAATTTTGATAAATAAGTCGCACCTGACTATAAGTCGCAGGACCAGCCAAGTGCGACTTATAGTCCGGAAAATACGGTAATTACTTTGCGACCGTTAAAAAATGTGTTCTAGTATATAGTACGAATGTGTTTAGTTTGAATTTAATCCAGATGTACTACATTCGCCATATTGTCATTATCATGTGACCTATCACCCATTCACTGCCAATCACAAATTCTTTCCTCTGGCCTCATGGGATAGAAAAGAGTAAAGTTGATGGGAACTGTTCACCTATTGTTTTAAGACTACTATGAAGTGGTACATAATACTCTTTTCCTTTACATTTTTTTTTTGCTTACTATATACTACAGGAGTATGCGATTTTGGATGCAGCCATGGTCTTTGGTTTCCTCAAGTTGTGTGTGTGTAAAGCTTTAAATGCTTTCCACGTTTGAAAGCTTTGAAATTGTGCTCTCCCTTTATCCAATAGTTGTTGTTGTTGTTCTTTTTATTAATTCAGTGCAACTACTTTAGGGATGAGCAACGAGCACCTTAAATGACTGGACAATCTTTTAATATATTCTAATTTATTTATTAATTTAGGTGTTTGCTGGTAATTTATTTGGATGGTGTAATGATTAATTAATATATTTGCATAACTGTCGGCCTGGGTCAAAATAGCTAACATGGCGCTGTTGAGAGCTGTTAGTCAGATTGAGGGATTATAACAGTGTGATTTGAACTTCCTGTGCTACAGTCAGCATGTCAAGCACAAGCAGAGATAAAGACATCAGTCGCGCACCAGAAACGGGGCGGGCCGCCCCAGTGGCATAACAGGATTCTCTCCAGCGCCCCACACATCGCGCTCTTCACAGTGTGTGTGTGTGTGTGTGGGGCAGGGGATCTGCATATTGGATGTTTCTCTAGCCATCTCCTTCTCCATGGTCCTTCTCATTTTTTTCCAATGTGTTTATTTCTCACCCTTTCTCTCAACACGTGTAACTGTTGTTTTTATTTACTCTCCGCAGCGCGTGGCGCTCAGTCGGGACGATGACGGATTCCCCTGAGGGGATTCTTGTACTTGCACTCTCCTTCTCCATCCCTGAATCCATACGTCCTTTAGTCCTCCATCTCTCCTTCCATCGAGGAGGTCGCACGAAACAACGCAGCAAGGTGCAGTTAGCCAAAAGGACACAGGAGCACTTGCTCTCCACAGCCGAGAGCTACAAACTGGGTTTGTTTTCTCATAGTGTCTTTTCCAGCCCTTAAGCCCTCAGTTCAGGCAATAATCACTAATTCTAAAATTAAACTACTAGCATCATTCTTGCTCTGTGTCAGTAGTTATAAGTAGTGCTGTCTAATGATGACTAACTTCATAGCTCATCACGTCAGTAGTTGCTAACACTCAGTGGCTCTCCTGTAAACCTCGTGCTGTAGTTTTCTCTTTCTTTTATTAGAAATAATTGTATTACTGGTTAAGCTGGTTGGAGCTGAGCTATGGCCATTTTGTCTGGCAAAACTTGTTGGGAGAGAATTGTGGGCAGTCCATGCTGTTAGCATAGGAGATTAATAGAAGGAAATATGAAATAGATTTGGAGATAGGATGTGGAAAATTCATGTTTGCAGCAAATCACAAATTCCACCATGTGGCTGTTATGCATTCATATAATCTCACAAGCAAATAATATACTACAAAAAAATAAGATTTACCTGTAAATAAGTCAGAGTCTGTAATTTTCCATCCTCCTGCTTACATATTTCTAATCCCAAGACTAGTGTTCCTTCACGTCTTCCATAGTCGCTCGAGTCAGATTGGACCCTTCTAAAAGATCTGCAGCCACTATCTGGAGATGAAGGGTTTCACCTCCCAGCTTTGAGAGGTAATAATATATTTTCCATTTTTATTTATTTCCAGCACTGGGTCTTCCGTTTTTCTCAAGTTTCTAGGTCCAACTAAAATCTTCCTGCCCAGGCACATTAATAACCCCAAAAATGTAACTCAGGATGTCAGTTTTTCTAAAATAATATCAGTTATCGATATAATCTGTGTGGTTTGTTATCACAAACACGCTTATAGATACGGTAGCCAAGGTTTGATAATGGCTTAAATGCTGTTTGTTCATATCTACAGTCTAGATCGCTCCCTCTCAGACACACAAAAATACACACATGCTCTCGCACAAACATAAATGTGTGTTTTCCGCCCCTACATTTGTCATGCCATGGAGAAAACTCTTAAGCATTTAGCATGCTGACAAAGAAGACATTGTCTGCCATATTGGGTAACTTAATGGCGGGATGGATTCGAGTCATAGAACAAAGCTTTGCTCCTTTGAACAGTCATCTGTTCAACACGTGGCACAGGAAATGAGGAGTGCCTGAATATAGGCTTCCTGTACATATCAACTCTCCAACTCTCTGTGTTTGATGAATGAGTGCTTGCTTATTTCTGTATCACTGTCAGAGAGACACTGACTGATTGGACAATGTAAAAAAAAAAGCTAGCCTAAATTGATGGGTCGAAAGGGCTCTGATGGATTTAGAAAAGTGGTTATCCCACTTTGTCCAAGACTAACTGAAACAAACTAAAAAGAAAATATGTAATTGGTGCCCCCCTGATAGTTTGCTATTTGTCCTGGTTGAGAACCACTGATTTATAGATCCTAAAGACCATTAAGGCCATCTTAACTTCATCTAAACCATCTAAAACCAGCAAAAAATAATAATAACTTAGGCTGGGTTAAGATTTTCTAGCAGGGATCAAAACTTGACATGTGAAAGTATGTTTCTTTGTTACTGAGGTGTGATGTTAGATCAGATGGTTTTGAAGAACTAGGGAGTTGCCCTTTGTTGGAGGCTACCGAAAGTCCCTTAGATGTATGGTTGGTTCTGGCCCGCATGTGGCTGGTCTCGGAGATGTATGGTTGGTTCTGGCCCGCATGTGGCTGGTCTCGCATCTGGAGCCACCTTTGCTCTTCTCTGCTGTGATGAGGCATCTTGTGTGTGGTTCTTGTGAAACATCCCTCCACATTTCAAAGAATCCTCCATTAAGTCACTGTTTGCTTTCCATTAGGAAGAGAGACCGTGTGGGAGTTTCGTTGCTCAGGCTTTTGTCTGTGAAGATTAAAGAAGCTCTAGTCTGTACTTGATTTTCTGATCATATAGGCGTGAAATGTCTTCACTGAAGACATGTTTTGGAGATAACAGACCTATTGTCGTCGATATTATAATTTGAATCTTCATTCATCCTTAACCATTTTTCAAACGGTGTATACAGTATGGAAAGTATAATGGATGAATGGACTTTGGAAGCAGTAGCAGTTTAGATGTTTTGAGTACTTTAAAAAAAAAATAACGGTTCTGAAAAAGTGAAACTTTAGTTTTCGATTTGAGAATCTAAGACTAGCAATACAGGGTAATCAAACTGCTTAATGTGCTTTTTCAGAACTTTCATGTCATAAATTATTGTTTGATTTATAAATGTGTTTTCTTCAGAAGCGCCTTCCATGGATTTATTAGATCTAGTTTGCTGGTATTTTGGGCACATTAGCTGGTTTCAGCTGAAACCAACTGAACACCAGGCTAGGAGACCAACTAAAATAAAAATAAAAAGATTTTGGGCACTTTTTAGACTGGTTTAGACTGGAAGGCAAGCTTTCTTGACCAGCTAAACCAACTGGACACCAGGCTAGGAGACCAACTAAAATGAGAAAAAAAAACAGCCTAAACTGGTTTCAGATGGAATTTGGACACTTATCAGTTGGTTTAGGCTGGAAGACAAGCTTGTTGAACAGCTGAAACCAACTGGACACCAAACAAACTAAGACCAGAAACTGGTTTTAAATGGATTTTATGCCCTTGCCAGTTGATAAGGTTGGCAGACCAGCTTGCAGACCAGCTAAACCAACTGAAAATCAGCATAGCCATCCTGGAAGACCAGTTAAGACCAACAAATAAGCTTAGGCTGATTTAATCAGGTTTTTTTTTTAATCATGAATGTTTCTTTCTCCTGACCCCAAACTCATCATAGTTTTGAGGTGCTACTCTAGAGTTAGTGCAAAAAAAAAAATAGTTGCATTGAACTCTCTAGCTGTCAAGGTTTTTACAAACAGATCACTTAGTTTATTATAATTTATAAACACATGTTCAGTCTGGTCACAGAAGGTTCTAGAACAGGCTTTTAGACCTTGGATTTTCAGCCTCTCTGTACAGTAGATAACAAGCAGTACTTCATGACTGTTGTCCATCATTCTTACTCTATGCATATGTAACGGCGAGTCCTGCCTTCCTTTAGCACTGCAGGGATTCGCCACGCTGCTCCTTCACCCCACTCCACTGTGACTAACATTCGTAATATCCGTAACTCCTCCTCATCACCGTCTACCTGTCATCCACATCGGCCCAACGTTGCTTTTGAAAGGGCTACCATTCTTTTAAAACGGACGATATGCCGAAACCTCTCCTGGAACAGTGCTGTTTAGTTTGGTGGACTTGTAGAGCTGAACCACAGAAGAGTCATGATAACATTCCCGTCTGTTCTCTTTGTGACCTGTGGGAGAAAAAAACGGTTTGCCCCTGAGATCATGTTGACAATGGTGTATATTACTTGAAGAACTGTTCATATTTTGTATGGTTTGTAGGGGGGAGGAAGGAGGGCCTGTCATTCCTGTCATTTGAGGAAACATGCGTCCATAGCTGTATGGAGACATTTTGTACGCTGTTTGTTGCACAAACTTTTTCAAGAAGCCTTCTGCACTGTATAAATGATTACATAGGATGGGGGGAGGGGTAGCCGTTGCAGTCCAATGAGTCTGAATCATGATTTGTAAATATGTTTTCATACAGCAAAACTTTTGATAAGGTTTTAAACATTTCTTGTAAAATGAAGATGTGTATATTAGTCTCCTAGACAAAAAATGAGTGTAGACCATATGGATTTATATGTACTCAAAAGCACTGGATTTCTTTACTACTTGATTGTAACTAAAAATTAACAATCTGCCAAAGTGTTTGTATTTATTTTTCTTCCTCCCGTTCTTAATTTTATTTTTGCATTTTAACCGCAAACATCGCAGAAATAGTGTTTAATTTGTACTTGTACCTTTATTTATTAGATAAATTTAATTGAAATTCTATTTAATAGATTAGACTTAGTGTTGAAAGAGAGGGTTACAGTTTAATTTATTGGTGCCTTGTATGTGTTCATGTATTTTTTCCTATAATGTTATGTTTTGTTTGCTTTTCTGCTGTCTGTGTCAGTGGGTCGGAGGTGGTGGGAACAGGGAGGGGGTTTTAACATTAGCAAAACTGTACTTACATGGAATTTCTGTACTGTATGCCAAAATGGTCACACTCACGTTTCTATGAAATTCAAGTTGTTGATAAATATCTATATATTGATATATTAAATTGTTCAAAATATTTTGTCGCTCTTTGTCTCGTTCTTCTTAAACATTGCATTCTGTTAAATCAGAATTGTTGTCAGTTGTTTGTGGTATTGATGAAATGATTTAAAGTTCTTTGTTATCGTTTGTACCCCTGCATAAATTTGCAGGCCCTTTCCTGCATACCAGCTTACAGTTCTTGTCAGTATGCCTACATTGCGGTTAAGTCTGGCTCCCCGGAGGAGATGGTGGCTCTGTGCCTGGTAATGGAAAGAGATACTCCCCCGCCAGGTGTCACACTGTGATTTTGCTAATGTCTGCAGTGAGTATTAGCCTACAGGGAGACCTAAATAAAATGAAGAAACTGCTTGAACTCCCAGCGGCCGCCTTGACAGCGGGCACATTTGATGAATGTGATTTTTTACAAAGTTGTCATGGTCCTCACCCGAAAATCTCAATTCTGTTACCATTTATTCACCCTAATGTGGTTCCAAACCTGTATGACTTTATTTTATCTGCAGAACACAAAAGATGATATTTTGAAGAATGTCATTCAAAAGAAATACATGTTTGGAACAACGGGGAGGGGGGGGGGGGTGCTGTAGAGTGCAATAGTACAGCTTCTGGAAATAAATATTGAATCTGTAAATGTTAATTGGATTCTTTTGATGATTAGTATTTTTAAACAAACAGCAGAATTGCTAGTGAAAAGCTACATTAACAATGATTATGGAACAAAATATCCACCAATCAGAGAATCATAGTGAGCAAATCACACCAAAACAGTTTTTAAAACTCTCACTCCCATGAAGAAAATTACTTGTGTGTGTGTGTGTGCCTTTGTGTTTATATATGATTGTCATTCACAGTGCTTCATGGGATTGTAGTTCTTTCCCTTAATAAAGCTGTAAAAAACACAGCTACATTTGTCTTCTTGTCCGATTTTCAAATACTTGATTCAAATTAAAGTGTATGTTGTTGCGTTTCCCCTCGTAGCTGATTTGGTTTAAAATGAAAGGGAAGTATACTTCCGGAACCAAGGCTGCTGAAAAGGTGCACAGGCACTAATGCACTTTTGTAGTTCTTTGTGTAAGATGGATGGTATTGAGTATGTAGTCTCTGAAATAGTCCTCAAAGAGAACTGAATCTTGTTATCTTCATTTAAAATAGATGAATATTCCCAGTCCCTAATCATTTCTATCCCTCAATAAAAAATGTTTTTTTCAAAAGTACAGTTATTTCCTCTTCTTTTTCCAGCTTTATTTTAGCAGGGCGAATGACATTTAAAGAACCCTACTTCTGTGCGAACACCCAATTATTATGCAGCCGGTCTGACGGTGGCAAAGAGAGCTGGGTGTCTGTGTCATCTGTCTAGGTGGAAGGGGGACAGAGCATTCGCTAAAAGCTATTACGACTTAATTACTGCTAAATATTTATTTGTGGTACCAGGGAGTGTGTTGTTCACAAATAAACAAGGATCTGCAAAAAGGGCATGGAAAACATGAAGGTAATTCCGATTAGGATGGGGAACTGGAAAACAGCATTTTGGATTAAAACCCAGTATGCCGCTGTTCCTGTTGCCCTCCTTCCTGCTTTTTTTGTTAAAGGGATAGTGCACCCAGAAATGTACATGCCCCAATGTCATTCCAAATCTGTAAGAAATTCTACTATGTAGTTACTAGAATTTTTTTGCTTTTTTGGTTCAAATCTGACTGAATTTGGTCCAAAACACATATCGTTAAAGTGGTCTGCTTTTGAGTTCACACTTTCATGACGTATGCCACTTTGACTGTCGTGTAGAAGTCGCCTCAGTGCAAGCTTTGCAGAAGTTTGCATGGACGGCATGTAGTGGCCACCGAATCTGCATAATCGAATTAGAACGCACCTTTAGTTTATTTATGAACATAATTTTTTTAGAGACAGAAATAGTGGTCAAATTTATGAATAAATTGTCCTTTGAGTCCTTTCCTTTCTAATCTTGCACTTTATATTTAGAAAAACACTATATTGCTGAATCGGTCTGAATTTGTCAATATGACTCTATTTTAATCAATAGAATTAGTGTCGCATACAAGTCTCACACACAAGTATCCAGTAGCTTCACAAGACTTGTAATATAGACCAGTTATATTTTCATACTTTGCTAGTTTATTATTATTATTATTATTATTATCATATATATTTTAATAATAAAAAAGCTCATGTCCTACGGCTGTATAGATGAGTGACCTATCTCTCTCAATTCAATATGTGCTTTATTGGCATGACAATTGTTACAATGTATTGTACAAATCTATTTTATATTTTTACGCTAACAACAATGTAATCCATCCATCCATCCATCCATCCATCATCTTCCGCTTATCCGGGGCCGGGTCGCGGGGGCAACAGTCTAAGCAGAGACGCCCAGACTTCCCTCTCCCTAGCCACTTCCTCCAGCTCTTCCGGGGGGACCCCGAGGCGTTCCCAGGCCAGCCGGGAGACATAGTCCCTCCAGCGTGTCCTAGGTCTTCCCCGGGGCCTCCTCCCGGTGAGACGTGCCTGGAACACCTCCCTGGGAAGGCGTCCAGGAGGCATCCGAAATAGATGCCCGAGCCACCTCAGCTGGCTCCTCTCGATGTGGAGGAGCAACGGCTCTACTCTGAGCTCCTCCCGAGTGACCGAGCTTCTCACCCTATCTCTAAGGGAGCGCCCAGCCACCCGACGGAGAAAGCTCATTTCGGCCGCCTGTATCCGGGATCTTGTCCTTTCGGTCATGACCCACAGCTCATGACCATAGGTGAGAGTAGGAACGTAGATTGACCGGTAAATCGAGAGCTTTGCCTTACAGCTCAGCTCCTTCTTCACCACGACAGACCGGTACAGCGACCGCATTACTGCAGAAGCTGCACCGATCCGTCTGTCAATCTCACGTTCCATCCTTCCCTCACTCGTGAACAAGACTCCAAGATACCTGAACTCCTCCACTTGAGGCAGGAACTCTCCACCAACCTGAAGTGGGCAATCCACCCTTTTCCGACTGAGAACCATGGCCTCGGACTTGGAGGTGCTGATTCTCATCCCAGCCGATTCACACTCGGCTGCAAACCGTCCCAATGCACACTGAAGGTCCTGGTCTGAGGATGCCAACACGACAACATCATCCGCAAAAAGCAGCGACCAAATCGTATGGTCCCCAAACCGGACACTCTCCGGCCCTTGGCTGCGCCTAGAAATTCTGTCCATAAAAATTATGAACAGAACCGGTGACAAAGGGCAGCCCTGCCGGAGTCCAACATGCACCGGGAACAGGTCTGACTTACTGCCGGCAATGCGAACCAAGCTCTTGCTCCGGTCGTACAGGGACCGGTCGTAAAGCCAGATTCCGTGTCCAGAGATCGGGTCGTCGGGGGTCTCGCCTTCGACTGTCGCCCGATCCTCTATGCACCGGCCCCTTACGCTCCCTCCTGCAGGTGGTGAGCCCACAGGAGGGCGGCCCCACGTCACTCCTTCGGGCTAAGCCCGGCCGGACCCCATGGGGGAAGGCCCGGCCACCAGGCGCTCGCATACGGGCCCCAACCCCGGGCCTGGCTCCAGGGTGGGGCCCCGGCTGCGCCATGCCGGGCGACGTCACGGTCCTTGATTTTAAATCTGCCATAAGGGGTTTTATGAACTGTTCTTAGTCTGGCCCGTCACCAAGGACCTGTTTGCCTTGGGAGACCCTACCAGGAGCATATAGCCCCAGACAACATAGCTCCCAGGATCATTCGGGTACTCAAACCTCTCCACCACGATAAGGTGACAGTTCAAGGAGAGGTACAATGTAATCAATATTCTATTTATTAAAGTCATGTATTAATTACACTAACAACAGTGTAATCAATATTCTATTTATTAAAGTCATGTATTAATTACACTAACAACAGTGTAATCAATATTCTATTTACTGAAGTCATGTATAAATCTCATCAACAGTGTTTTTAAGCATTTTACATTTATTAAAACAACTCACAGCAGTATAATTTAAACAGTATATTTTTAACTTACGTTCAGCTATTCTTTTTATTAGACAACTTTGAACTATTTTTATTTTTATTTTTCATATCTCTGTAAATATCAGTCACAGACTCAGAGATTTACTTTAAATTTCACTAAGCTGATTGAACACTAAAACTTGCACAGATCATTGTCATGCCATTTTAAGCCTTAAAGCTGCATTTGGTAACTTTTGACGCTCTAGCGGTTAATAAACAGAACTGCTTGCGTCTTGCGGAAGAACATCGTAGCCGGAACTACTTCTCTCTGTTTATGTCTATGAAGAATCACAAAGGTACTGGGTTACTCCGCCGCGGTATCCCCGAAGCAATCTAAAATAGTCAGAATATAAACACTTATTATAGGTGCCCCCTAGTGATTCAGGACAAGCAAAAAACCAGGTTTGGAAAATTGATTCATGGTGTACTTATTATATAAATTTTTCTACATTTTGAACACAAACAAAGTTACGGACCACAGCTCTGATTGGTTGTTTCTTAACGGGAGCGATGTATTTCTGCAAATGGCAATAGGAGCACTGGGAGGAGCCAGAGGAGCTTGATTTTTTCACAGATTATCTGTCTCATATTCTACTGTTAGGACATAATGACAGGTTTAACAAATATGTAAAAAAATATATTTTTACAAAAGTTACCTACTGCAGCTTTAATTTGACATAAAGTGGTTATATCTAAGTTGTTTACATTTCTTCCCATATGTTGTGCATTCAGACTGATTCACAAACTGATTTATTGGATGAACCAATCACAGTTGAACATAACCAATCATTTCCAATCATATCAAATATATTTTTGTACTTTGAATGTTTTGTTTTCTTCTATGTTTATTTTAGTCCTTCGTACATTTAAGCCCATGTTGCCATGTTCTATGAAATAATGTGTTTGGGATTATACAAGCAATTAATGTGTTTCTATTTTTTGCATATTTCAGCTATATTAAGAGCAACACTGACACCTGCTGTTCAAGTATATGAATGGGCAACAAACAAACAAAGGCTCTTTGACCACACGAAGGTCAGTTTTCTTGGTGTGAACCCAGTCAGACCTTATGAAATACAGGATGGCAGATAAAAACAAAACACAAGAAATGGCAGATTCTTCAAAATAAGAACAGCTTGATAGATTTATTCAGTGTACAATCCAATCCACTAAAATGTGGTAACATTACAGTAATCACAAAAGACTATGGATTTGAGTAAATAATCAGAGTTTAATGAATGAGTAGTTCACTAATTGAAATTGACATCTATTTGACACCCTGTAATGTTTCTGTACTGATTTTCCTAAGCTATGCAGACATGGACAAAAACGAATTAATGGAAACTGTAGAACCCATTTTACTCTACCATTTTTGACAGGAATAACAGAGCTCCTACAAAAATGTAAAAAAAAATAAAATAAAATTGCTATCTTAGGTATGGGTTGACATTATCAGTGAGAAAATGAATAAATAGCACCCATCATTTCCGCATTGCCTTTTAAATTCAACATCACTCACTCCGGCTTAATACAAATATACTCTGTATACTGGCCTCATGCATCACCAATATCTGATTAAAAAAATAAATAGTTATCAAATACAAAAATAAGTCAGTTTTTCATATAAAGAGGATAAAGCTTCTAAAAATGCTTTTTGTGTTAAAATACCAATATCAACCATTCACTTTGGTCAAGTAGGAAATTCCGAAATGAAAAGGATGGAATGTTGCAGTGTTGCAACCGCCTGAATTATTAAAAATGTTCCAAACACAAAAGCGTATTTTATAATTATTTTAGATTTCAAATATTTACAGTATTATACTTCATATAGAGGGCTTTCCCACAGTGTGAAGTTACAGCTAGAGCAATGTTAAGCACACTAATTGACAGAAGCTTCACAATAAAAATACAGTCAGCTATTTGTTTCAAACAACCTAGAGAAAACACAATAGCATTAATCATCTTAACCTCTACTAATAAATAGTGCTACAGAGATGACTGTCTGATATGACAGTCAGTAATGAGTGTTTGAGATATGAACTGAGCCCAGTGACAGTAATGTAAGAGGACAGAAATATTCTTCATTTGCATCCCTGAAATTCCCACACACAGCTTCCTTTATGCTAAAAACAGGGTGTCAGTCCTAAGCCTTTTGAGAGGTCGTTCATCTTCCTCCTCCTGTTTGACTGTGATCTCCATGACTTGTGTGCTCAGGCTGCTGGCTTCAGGGTTAGAGCAGGGTGCTGACTTTCCTGTGGAAATATCTGGACACGTGGAAGAACCGTTTGCCTGAGATTTCTCATCTGTGACACAAAGAAGTGGCTGAGAGGAATGGCTCCCTACACCTGTAAAATCAACAAGATAACATTTTATATTTGATGTTGTTAAAAACACATAATACATGTAATATGAGATCGTTTAAGGGGTTAACTCCACAAAGTATCACTTAATGAAGAAAAATAAATTCACTGTCTAAAGGATTATTAGGAAGACCATACTAATACTGTGTTTGACCCCCTTTCGCCTTCAGAACTACCTTAATTCTATAATTCTATGTGGCATTGATTCAACAAGGTGCTGAAAGCATTCTTTAGAAATGTTGGCCCGTATTGATAGGATAGCATCTTGCAGTTGGAGATTTTGGGGATGCACATCCGGGGCACGAAGCTCCCGTTCCACCACATCCCAAAGATGCTCTATTGGGTTGAGATCTGGTGACTGTTGGGGCCATTTTAGTAAAGTGAACTCATTGTCATGTTCAAGAAACCAATTTGAAATGATTCGAGCTTCCTGCTGGAAGTAGCCATCAGAGGATGGGTACAAGGACAACACCCATAAATGCATTGAAGCCACTGCCATGTGATTGGTTGATTAGATAATTGCATTAATGAGAAATTGAACAGGTGTTCCTAATAATCATTTAGGTGAGTGTGTGTGTGTGTATATATATATATATGGTTAAAAATGTGTTTGTTAGAGTTTGATGATTACCATTCTGTGCATTTGAGTCACTCTCTAGCTCTGATGGGTGTTTGCTGTTGTTGGAAGATTTGGGAAGTGAAGATGAAGATCCACTGGACTCAGAGCTCTCCTTCTCATCCAAAATACACTTCATATAATCCCTGTAATGCCAAACAAACACCAGGCAGGATATGACCTTAAACAGCATCTGATTCTATACACACACAGTTTAATTAGAGGACGTAGACTAGTGACCTTTAATCTACCACAGTGTTGATGAGTGACTTACAAAACTCCAGGACGAAGACTGTATTTTCTTTTTCCAAGCTTGGTTTGCTGTGCAAAGAAATCATAACGCTCAGATTTCTTCCACATGTAATAAAAGGCCACACATTCCCCTACAGATCTAGTTCTCACCTGGAAAATTTAATTAAGTAACAATTACCTAAGTGAACAATAAAGACAACCAAGTTAACTAACTGATTACTCTAATGAACAGTCATATACCATCCTATTAGGTTGTAGAATGGGGAATGTGATTAAACACTAACCTTATTTGCTTGTATCGAGTTAAAATCTTTTCCGTAAGTCTTGAGTCCTTGCTCAAAACCTCGACACTCCTCTTCCGTCCAAACTGAAATGTCCTCTGAGGGAGAGAGAGACTTTAGTTGATGTGACACATTGAGATAATGTTGACTGACGTGCTAAGAGCTCCTTGGAGCATTTTATACTTCCCAAAAATAACATTCTGAAGCTGTTAATACATTCAAATTTTTAGAACCTTATTGAGGCCAAAGTCATAGTTTATCATGAGAATTGGTCCCCAAACTAAAAGTCTGACCGAAAATGTAAGGAATAAACTGAAGGGAACACAATTCATAAATATGTTCTGGAGAACACAAAATTAGTTTATATTAGCAACACTTAGATGTTTAAAATACAACTTTTAAGCAGTCTCTATTACTTTTTTTAATGTATTTGACAAAATACTTCAGTATTGGAATGCACTCAATTTGTGGATGGCTTGTGGATGAATTAAGAAACCCTGTAACATTAACTAACATCATCTTTAACACACACACACACACACACACACACAAACACATACTCACCTTTGGTAGACTTTACATTAAATTTCAGTCTTCTTAAAGCTTCTTCTGCATTAAAGTTGCATTTAAACAATTCATAAAGAGCCTGAAATTTAAGCAAATAAATTGCTATTACAACATGATGTCAAAAGGGAATCGTCGACATGATTTAAGTAAATTTGTCATTGGATGGTGACCTGCCTGTTCATTGTCTTTGATGTGAGATCCTTCAGGAACTGCATGGACACCAGTCTCCTCTTCGCTGCATTTAGAAGCCTCGGCTAAAAACTCAACAACCTTTTCTTCTGGAATTAACTCCGGATTCCACAAAAGCTGATCATCATTCTCGTACACTACATTTATAGGAGACAAGCAGATGAAAAACAACAACAAAAAAAAGTGTACATATAACATGTGTTAAATATATATACACATCACATCTAAATAAGCATATCATTCAGTTTTGTCACCTTTTTCATTGTCCTTATATTTGCAAATGCCAGCAGGAGTCTGTGCTTGATACATTGAACCGACCATTATCTCCTAAGAATGACAGAAAAAAAAATCCATGTTTGAAATCTTAAAAAAAAAAAAAAAAAAGAAGGAAGGAAGGAAGGAAGGAAGGAAGGAAAAACAACAATCTAAAATCTACCTTCTTCCAATCTTCAGATGGAATATAATCATCATCTTCAGATTCTTCCTCATCCCCTATAAAACAAAAAGTCACATGGAGCCTGATCTAGTTAGACTTTATCACTATCACTATCTGCTGGTCCTACCAGGCAAATACTACATGAAAAAACAGAAATAATTAATTAACATTAGTGTACATTTGTTACATTTGAAATTATTTGATAAATATAGTGTGTGATGCTGATTTGTGTATGGAAACCTGTTTTTGCCATGGTCTGCATGGGATAAAAAAAATAATAAAATAAAAAATTATAAAGTAATCCTGACTTTTTTTTTCCCTATAAATTTTGAGTTTACAAAATAGTTATTTTGCTTTCACCACAATATTCAAAATTAAAGAGAGGAATCATGGAGGAAACACGTTTTCATACATATGTAGCATGCTTTATTTTTTTTATGATCATACCTATAAAGTAATTGGATGGCCGAGGGTAGAGGAGCTGAGCTGTGCTGTGAGAAACACTGCAGGACGGAGGCTCCTCACCAGACGACTGCACGTCCTCTTCCTCTTGATCAGAAAGCTCCTGACAGCCACAACAACGATTCGTTGATTTTACTATGCTTATGCATACAAAAACATACAGATTCATTGTTTTCATGAAGAGCTTTACTTTGTGTTTACTATGGCTGCTGCAATTATTCTCTGAAGGATCCTCCTCTTGAATGTCTCCCTCCTCCTCCTCCTCCTCCTCCTCCTCCTCCTCCTCTTCCTCTGGAGACCCACCAGTTCTGTAGCCATACAATTTCAGAAGCTCCTCAATGGGCATCTCACCCTCCTACCAAACCAGAGAGTAGTAAAGGGCTGTGGACTGTGAAGGTTATTTAATGTGCCTCATGATATCATCACAAACATATGTACTAAAATAATAAAAAAAAAACTGATGGTCCATACTCGAGTGAGGTCATCAATTTCAGCACTGAAGTTGGTCTCTCCCTCCAGCCTTTCCTCTTCTTCCAATGTTTGCTCGTCATCAAAGTCATGTATGAGCATGTCTGCTGAAGGATCAAAGTCTTTGTCCTCATGCTGGACCACTCCATGTGCTCCTATTTAACAAGAAATATTGTATTTTTTTTTTTACATTAATATAATTATCTATTCTATACACAGAAAGAGATAGAGGTACACACTATTAATATCTACACACACTATTAAATGCATTAAATGTACACTAATGATACTACACATTAATATAAATGTGGCAGCCTACATTAATTTTTTTATTGGTAGTAAAATAAAAATAACTGAAATCTTTACCTTCAGAGCCTGGACCACTTAAGGAGGGCTGGGAAGAAAATAAGATATTAAAAAAATTTAGCAGACGCTTTAATTTAATTATTTTTTATTTATTTTTTTTAATTCCGAGAGTTTAATTATATGAACAAAAACCATAAGTAAAAACCATGATATATGACCTGAATCTGACTATGAATTATCTACAGTCAGAGGCAAAGCTGTTAAAGCAAGTACAACCTCATGTTAATGAATGAGACTAGAAATAACAGGGTGCGATGGGTTATGATTTATTAGGCATTGCTGGTGTTTTTTAATAAAAGCAGACTAGACATATAACTAACTGAATGTGAGTTTGGCGCTCAAGCAACAAGTTAGCTGCTAGCTGCTAACACATTCAAATTGGGCGCCCTAAGTATTCAGGGCTGAACGTTAAAAACACGTCATCGTTTAAATATTTAAAATTATAAATGAAATAAAATAAAATTTAATTAAAAGATTACACTGACCGCTCAAGTGCATTATATGTTGCATTTTGTAATGTTTATCTTACCTCCGCCATAGTTGTTGTAGGTTCTGTGAAGCCAGCGATAATAAATGTGTTAAAAATGAGTTAGAGCTGCACTACTGTGGTCAATGCTACTACACAATAAAAGTCCTGTCATGACCAAAGTCCAAACACTGCGCAAATGCGCAAACGTGACAAGCACAGCTGGCCAGTTACTGTCCGTATATTTGGAAAACTGTTAAAACGTATTTCAAAATTTGTCTTCCCTCTCATTACAAATTAAATTAATAAGGTTTTACCCATAAAGAGATGAATAGTATGCTAGAAAAAATGGTTTAGAATCATGTACACTCACATTAGAAACACATGGAGCAGTCACATCATGTGTGCTTGCTTCTAGACATCCCAGAAGTAGCCAAATAGAATGGTATGTTTTGTAGAACTAAAAACTATGAGATGGCTTTATGTAACAAATAACATACAAA
The DNA here is from genome assembly GCF_003368295.1 of Carassius auratus. Taxonomy (NCBI): domain Eukaryota; kingdom Metazoa; phylum Chordata; class Actinopteri; order Cypriniformes; family Cyprinidae; genus Carassius; species Carassius auratus. The sequence continues at coordinate 9,782,374 of NC_039273.1, read as the reverse complement.
CAACCCTAGAGAAAGTACACAATTTATTCCCACAGTAGCAATAGACAACATGAAAAAAGAAAAAGGATTGTACTTTGGTTAACAACAGAAAATAACATACACACACACACACACACGTATATATATATATATATATATATATATATTCATTCTTTGAGCTGAGGTATTTTAAATGTTGTACACATCCCATTTCTCACTGATCACAGAGAATTTGCAGATATGAAATTGATCAAGCTATGTTTCTTCAACTAAAGTGAATAAAAACATGAAAAGATCAAATAAAAATTACAAGTTGAACCCAAAATACTTCTGCAGCAACAATATCAATCGGTGCAAAAATAATAATAAAATAAAGCACAAAAATGCACACCATCCATAAAATTAAAATCTAAACACAAAGTGTTTCAAAAAGTAGCATACCTGACTGAAAACAGACATTCATTCAGTAACCGCAGAATGCATCAGCTTTTCCAGATGTACAAATATAGCACAATAAATAACTGAGAATTGTGATATTTTCAGACTAGCATACATCAGACATAAATGTAGCCATGGCCAAAAGTTTTGGCAGTGACATACACTTTGTATTTTGCAAAATTTGCTGCTTAAGCTGGTGTTGTGTTCAATTACATTGTCTATCATAGAGTAATCAGATGCCTTTTAAATAATTTCTAAAAGCTTCATTGGCTAAAATTTTTTCAAACTTATTTAACTTTTTTTTTTTTTTTTTTTTGATCCGACACAAAAAGACCAGCTAACATTAATTGACTAATAATTTCAGCAGCACATGTGGAAAGTGTGGATGAGTACTAGTTTGGTAAATTCTCTATCAGACTAATTAGACTGTAAGAGCAGACTGATAGAGGGAAGAAGCGCTTCCAATCATTGTGTCCTTATTAGCAATGGTTACCTCCAAAAACATGTGCAGCCCTCGTTGCTTTGCATCAAAATGTCCTCACAAGCAACGAAATTGCTACAAAGAACCACAGCCTGATGTCGAGAAGGACAGCAAAGAAACCACTTCTCTCCAAGAAAAACGCCAAGGACAGACTGAGACTCTACTTGAAGAACAAGGAGAGAACAGCAGAAGACTGTTACAAAGTTATTTTCTTTGATGAAGCTCCCTTCCAAAGTTTTAGGAAATCTTAAAAATTGATGAAGCATCCCGAGACCATCAATGTGTGGGGTTGCTTTTCAACCAAGGGATTGGGCTCTATCATAATTCTGCCCAAAAATAATACCATGAATAAAGAGTGGTATCAGAACATCCTGCAAGAGCGACTTCTTCCAACGATCCATGAGTAATTACAATGGAGCACTACGTCACAAAGTAAGAGTGATAAAGAAGTGGCTTGAAGAACATTACATTGACATTTGGGATCTGTGGCCAGGCAACTCCCTGGATCTCAATCCCATAGAGAACCTGTGGTCATTCCTCAAAACAAGCAGAAGCCCATAAATTGTGATATACTGTACTCCAAGAACTACTATGGCAAGAATGGATTGCTATCAGTCAGGATTTGGCCCAGTAGCTAATATCCAGCATGCCAGAACGAACTGTAGAGGTTTTGAAGAACAAGGGTCAAACATTGTAAATACTGACTCCCATTATTTTCCCAATAAAAACCTTTAAAACGTATATGCTTTTAGTATATCACGGAAACATGTGGCAAAATAATCTACAAACACTGAAGAAGCAAACTTTGCAAACCACAAAATATATATCATTGCCAAAACTTTTGGCCACGACTGTAGGAGACATCCTCATTTTCTTATTTGCCCAAATGTAGCAACCAACCTTAGACAAGACAGACCAACATACTGAAATGTTTGTGCATATTGTATTACAATGTTCTTGCAAAAACTAGTATCCATTTTAAGTCACTGACAAATGAGAAAACATGTAAACTGTTTAAGTGCAATTACTAGAGCATTTGCATTTATAATAATGATTTCATTAATACAAAACAGTTATACTGCATCCCATTCCCAAATACAAAAAAATACAAAAGCCATTATAAGAATATGTCCAGTTGAACACTGTGTAACACTGAGAACACTTAACACAAAATACTGTTCTTTAAAGCTTGTTATCAAAAGACTCAAAATCAAACATCTACTTAAGTTGCACACATGTACCTTGTTTTACACATTCAAACACTCACTTTCCATTTATCATTCAGGTTTTGAAGGAACATTCCTGTAAAACTCAAGTTGTGTAACAGGTTATGAGAACTGTCACAAGATTATTTAATCAAATGTATGTAAACTCCCTTTTTATAGCTAGAATAAACCCTTTACCAACAATAAAATACAATTCACAATCCTAGCAATAAAAAAACGACTCTCATGAAAATAAACAGCCTTTCTGACTAAAACTCTTTAAAATAACTCTTAAATAGAGAATACAACAGGCGTTTCAACACTTATGACAGTCCTCATTCCCAATTTGTGGCAAGCGTCCAACATTGCAGGACACAAACCATCAGTATAACACAGACACCACTTCTTAACAGAAGTGAAAATTAACAGGCAAATTTTACTCTGGAATAACACATTCTGGTATATTTGAAACTTGACCGAAACTTTCATTTGATATGATGTCCTGCCAGCACCTGTGTACCTTTTTCAGTCTATATCTTCTTCATAAAATAATAATTTAAAAAAAGCAATCTCAAGAGTGACTTCTTACAAAAACTCATATATACAGCCTTGTGCATTATAAACGTCAAACAAACTGGTCATACAGACACTTTCCCCTTGACCTCGAGTTTGTTGGTATTCTCACTCTGTTTGGTGGTCTGCTCCTCTGTAAAGGTAATGTAGGAATACACCAGACTGCCAGCAATACTGAGAAGACAAGTACAAGCAATCAGATCATCAGCGTCACACTAAATCCCATGCATCCCATCTGTACCCTTCTGGGAAAAGCCCACTTCTTACCTGATGTTCAGACCAATGAAGTTAGTCCATGAGAAAATGTAATCTCCTCCAAACACCATTCCAATATACGTCACTAATATATTCTGTAGGTAGACAAAACTTTTTATTATAATAAAAAGCAGGACAAACTGAATCTTGGCATGTTTAAAAAAAAAAAAAAAACACTTACTTTTAGACAGCCAACAATGGTAGTAGTTAGCGCAGAGTTGTACTGAGTGCAAAGTACGGTGGAGTACATTAAAATGAACCTGCAAATGTACCAACAGAAAATGTGTTGTTTAGGAAATATCTAATGCTTGATATCATAAATCTACACTTTATCTTAACAAAAAATAAAAAAGTGTCAATTTCTTTTTTTAATGATTAAGCTTAACTTATATTAGAAAAATAAATTAATAAAAAAATGTAATTAAAAAAATGTTACAACCCCAAATTAGAATTAGTAAGGACGTTTTGTAAAATGCAATGAAATAAATAAAAACACAAATATAAAACAAATGTATTTATTACATTTATTATTAACTGAGATCATTTTGACACCCCAAATCAGAAAAAATAAGGATGTTTTGTAAAAAAAAAAAAAAAAAAAAAAAAATCACAAGAATCTGTGATGTTAATTCTGTTAATCTTTTATTTTACTGACAAAGGCACAAAGAAAAGATTCCCAATATTTTCACAGACCAACTTAAATCCATTCAGTAAATATAAAAATGTTTGACTTTCATGGCTGCAACACACTCCAGAATAGTTGGGACAGAGGAAAAATAAAAGTGAAAAGGTTATGTCCAAATTAGACCGTTTTGAAACAGTTCACTGTAAGCAGGTGAATTGGTAATCGATGAGAGTATCAAGTTGGGGTATAAAAGCCAAGGAGCATTACAAGCAAAGCTGGATCATGACAAATTTCATGAGAGAAGTGTCAAACAAATGAAAAATAATAATAATAAAAAAAAAAACTCAATGCAAGATCACAAAGAATATAGGTCTGCTTGCAGTTCAGATCTGTCTCATATCAAAAATGACTGACCAGTCATGAAAAGGAGACCAGACAATGACGACCACAGACTGTTGAGCAGCTGAAGTCTTGTATCAAGCAAGAAATGCTTTTTTCAAAACTTTAACAATTAGTATACTCAACTATTCCCAAACGATTAAACATTGTTATGAAAAGGAAAGTAGATGAGACACAGTGTTAAACATACCTTTGTCCAAACTTTTTTGGAGTGTGTTGCAGCCATCAAAATGTACATTTGTTTATATTTACAAAATACTTTTCTTTGCACTTATATTCAATTAAATAAAGGTTAAAGAAAATTAACTAAACACAGATTCTTGATTTTATTGCATTTTACAAAACGTTCCAACTTTTTCTGATTTGGGGTTGTAATATTCCAATCTACTGAAGTATTAAAATGTATTTTGCATTTTCGTTATAATCCAGTTACAACCACCTAAAACACAAGTGGCATTAAGAAAGCCATGTGTAAAACCACAGTTAGTCACAAAGTTTTTCCCTTCCAAGCTCAGGTAAATACTATTATATAGAAGGTGTGAAGTGTCATACAGCATCATGGCAACACACAACACTAAAACAATGCAATAAACAATTTAACAACATAATTTTTCACCATTACAAGTGCATCTCACTAAATTAGAATGTGGTGGAAAAGATCATTTATTTCAATAATTCAACTCAAACTGTCAAATTCGTGTAATAAATACATGCACACACACTTAAGTAGTTTAATTTTAATTGTGATGATTGTGGCTCACATTTAACAAAAACCCACCCATCTCAACAAATTAGAATATGGTGACATGCCAATCAGCATATCAACTCAAAACACCTGCAAAGGTTTCCTGAGCCTTTTTTTCATGGGGAAGACTGGTGATCTGACAGTTGTCCAGAAGACAATCATTGATACCCTTCACAAGGAGGGTAAGCCCCAAACATTCATTGCCAAAGAAGCTGGCTGTTCACAGAGTGCTGTATCCAAGCATGTTAACAGAAAGTTGAGTGGAAGGAAATGGTGTGGAAGAAAAAGATGCATAACCAACCGAGAGAACCGCAGCCTTAAGAGGATTGTCAAGCAAAATCAATTCAAGAATTTGAGTGAACTTCACAAGTAATGGACTGAGGCTGGGGTCAAGGCATCAAGAGCCACCACACACAGACATGTCAAGGAATTTGCTGAACCACAGACAACATCAGAGGTGTCTTACCTGGGCTAAGGAGAGGAAGAACTGGACTGTTGCCCTGAGAAGTCCTCTTCTCAGATGAGAGCAAGTTTTGTAAAACTTTGTAAGTTTTTTCATTTGGAAACAAAGGTCCTAGAGTCTGGAGGAAGGGTGTAGAAGCTCATAGCCCAAGTTGCTTGAAGTAAAGTGTTAAGTTTCCACAGTCTGTGTTGATTTGGGGTGCAATGTCATCTGCTGGTGTTGGTCCATTGTGTTTTTTGAAAACCAAAGTTACTGCACCCATTTACCAAGAAATTTTGGAGCACCTCATGCTTCTTTCTGCTGACCAGCTTTTTGAAGATGCTCACCTGCCCACACTGCCAAAAGCACCAAAAGTTGGCTAAAGACCATGGTGTTGGTGTGCTTGACTGGCCAGCAAACTCACCAGACCTGAACCCCATAGAGAATCAAGGTAAGGCCGTAATTAAAGCAAAAGGAGTCCCTACCAAGTATTGAGACAATTTACAGTAGTAGTTTCATTTGTTGAGTGAATTGGTGGGTCTTTGTTAAATGTGAGGAGCTCAAGGTACTTCTGCAATAAAATAATTTTCTTTGGCACTTAAATGTGATCTTACATCTGTATAGACCAAGGGCACTGGCTGGTGTTTGCGTTTCTACAATTGATAGAGTTTAATGTTTTGGTGATATATCATTTGTTGAGATTTTATGAATAATCAGTTACAAAAAGAAAAAAATTAATTTTACAGACAATTTTTTTTAATAATCACACTAACACAAACTAAAACACACGAGTGCCACTTAATTAACACATTAACAGCCCTAGTATTTACCAAATATAAAGTTCCTTTGTTAACTTACCCCATTATACAAGAGATAATGAATTGACCTATAAAAAGCACATCTGACCAGCCTTCATATTCAAAAGCCTAGGGGGAAAAACAAGACATTTATTGATGCATGGAAAGACACACTTAAATGAAATAATTACCTAAAGATCCTTCAATAACACAAACAGAGTGATAACATTAGTCAGCCATTCAGTTTTAAAGGTCTTGCATGGTAAAAATGTCATAACATAACACGTTTATTTTTGTTCATAGGCTATCATAGCTGAAACTGTAGAGAATGTATTCACATGGGGAGTAAAAAACAACTGATCCACTCAACAAGTCTAAAAAGAGGTGAAGAGCTCACCTAAAAGGAATATACTTAACAAATAAATTCATAGACTACTACATTCCCTATGCTAGTTACCCTGACTGGTATAATGGCGTCCTTGTGCGCAAAAAACAAAACAAAAAAACATTGCCTCCTGTCCTCTCTCCTTCCCGAAGCAGCACCTGCCAAATAAACTGTTACCTCCCTATAAACTCACCAAGCTAAATAAAATGAGGGATTCATGGAGCAGGGCCCTGTCATCCTAACCTCTCAAACATCTGAGCCTAGTGCTCACAATACTTGCTCAAAAAGACCAGGATGTAGCACGCTTTCAGAAAATGCAGTTATTTGAAATTGATGTCCTTCAGCTTGCTATGATTTCAAAAGAATTTATGACAAACGTGCAGTCGTTCCAATTGGCTAATTGTGTGTTCTCTGGCAATGTGAGCTCACTGCAGCTGAGCAGATGGTGTGTTTGCGGTTGCCAGATCATCTATGGGTATGAAGTCTTGTTGAGAGATGGACTCTTAGAAATGACTAGAGTCCTGGGGGTTATTTAAGGTCTGGTATGTGAACACAATATATTATATATAAGTGAGAATTATCCAACTATCTATCTGCTGTATGTGCACTTCTATTTTAATTAATGAGCCAATATCCATTGCTAGATAAAACTATATATAAAATTAAAAAAGGTTTAAAAATAAGTGCAATAATACAATAAAATAATTATAAATAAATAAACTTACCTTATCCATATCCCCTGTGACATGTGCTAATAGCAGTGTTGGAAGAATCATAAATAAAGAATTGTAATAGAGCAGGCCATACTTTCCCAGCTCCTACAGGACAAAAATCAACAAATAGAAAAAGAAAAGAGAGACAGACAAATTGAGGTACAGTAACGTCAAGTCATGATTTCTCTCTTCTCTCGCACCCTCTACACTAGCTGCTCTTTTCTCACAGAGAAACAGATGGTATCCAAAAGTCTGAAATGAAGCAACGGTCTTTCTTCAGCATGTCAGCGTAAGTTTTAACAGGTTGCAAAATTTTGACTTCCGTATTCAAGTTGTCAGTGGATAAAGCTGTATTTCCACATAACCCACATTGTTCAATGAAAGCTGTAACGGTTATAAAACTACTCTCTCTGAAGGCCTCAAACAGAACACACAGAACTTCTTTTTTCAGTCCAAGCCAGTAGGGTAATGCAGTAAACACTGCTCATCATGGTGCCAGCACTCTCCGTGTCATTAAACACAAACATACGCATTTCTTCTAAATATATTGAAACTGAACCTGTGCTTAAAATGTTAGAACATGCATATGTGAAGTTTTTCTCAGACTGGGTACAGTAAAAATTAATATGTGAAAGCCACAAAACCAAAGGGTTTCCGTTTTGTTCTGATAGAACTGTGGGCAGGATAGCAAGATGTGCGGACAAAATGCTGCCTAAATCCGTTGTCAAATTTAACAGTGCACTTAAGGTATTTGAGTAATCTTGATCATGAATGTGTTGCTTTCCTTACCTTAGAGTCAAGTTTCTGTTTCACAAAAGCTCCGTTGGCAGCAGTAAAGACATCGTTCATTAAAATGAACATGTACCCTTGCAGGTCAAAAGCCAAGTCAGCACTGTACAAGAAATATAAGGGCACTCATCAAACACTGTAAAAAGACATATGCGATTAAATGCATGCAGATTTGGTTGGAATTTTTTCCTGATTCGCAGTAAGACAGTGATGTAGAATTAAATTGTATGTTGCAACAGTCTTATAAACAATACCTTGAATAATTGGCATGTTCTTCAAACAAAAAGAGTGTCACTGGCAACTTTTACCTTGCAGCTACAAAGGCCCCTAGAATCATAGTAAACACTGTCAGCTGAACCGGCCAGGAGAATTTCTTCCTGTAATGAGGAAACATAATCAGTGATACTTTTATCATCATAATATTAATTAATTTCGATAAAAGCTATCAGAAACATTGCCATAGTAACTGGAGAACTGTCACTTACTTTAACAAGAACCCCTCCGCCAGCATCGTAAAGAGAATCGAAAACCTCCTCAACACTGTAAACATTGGCAGGCTGAAGGAAGGAAAAACTAATTAATTAGATACCAATGAATAAAATACTAAACAATAAGGCAGACTGGTGTAAAGCTGTTATGTACAGAATCATACTTAAGTCTTTTTGTCCCAAAGAGTCCTGTTATTTGATTCCCAACATACAGAAAAGGTAGTGGAAATGTCTGCAATTATAAAATAGATAGATGAATATTGAGAAGGCATACAAGAAAGTTGTGAGCAACACTTACAAAACAGCATTTTTTATTTTATTTTTTGCAGCCCCACAAGTTTATTTTATCCCATGTCAACAAAAAAAAAAAAGACTTTCACCACTGTTCTAGAATAAATGTGTTCTGTGGGGAAAGAACATGTGACAAGACCAGTATTCCTCACCCTTCTAGGTATGCTCCCATCAAACTCAGGGAAGGTGATCACCCGGAGGGCCTTTCCCACCCGTAACACAACAACTGTTGCCAGCATCTGCAGAGGAAAGTCACATTATGTACATGACACTCTGCTCTGTAATGTAATGTGTAAAGCCCAAAATATGGAGAGTGAGAAAAACTTTTTTCCGAAGAATGAAAACCCACCTGACCAATTCCAACACATATCGAAGAGGGGAACCTGTTCGGAAAAGATTGCTTTTTAGCAAAGACTAAAAGCACAAAGTTTTGTTTACATGTTTCTTTTCATTATCATTACTGTTGTGCTATTATAGAATGAACCATCATATGCAATGTAGAGTTTATTGTGATTTTTTTATATATACAGTATTATTATACTACATCCCTAACTCAGTTTAGTCCATACAAAATAATTATTTTATTTTACAGTCACACTATTTATTTACACAGTTTCAGGATTCTTGCACTTAAAAAAAGACAAAATCTAGATAATCATCATTTTAAATACTTAGAACCAGGTAGTAGCTCACTATGCGTACATAAATGGGACGTGGTGATACAAAAGTAAAGAGATTGTGCAAGACGGTAATAGCATAACGTTACTTGATAAAACCATTACTGAATGAGTACCATTTCCATGCAATATTGTATTAACACTGTACTCTAAAGAACTTAAACAATATTACAGTATCACAGTGGTACATGTGCACTTTTCTGTAAAAAAAAAAAAAAAAAAAAAAAACCACAAGATCACTGACCACTGAGATCAACGGCCTTCCGTAGCACACTGATACTTCGGCAACAATTAAGTGTCCAACTATCCCAAGCATTCAACATCTAGAGACAGTCAAGCACTCACAAAATACAGAGTATGTAACTCCAGTAAAAAGTCTTCTTACCTGTAATTTGTCAAGATGCTCTTGTTCACTATAACTATCAGGAAAGAGCTGATTCCATAAAATCCCGCAGCTAAAAGTTTGAAAAGTACCGTCAACGTCTGGTCCGCCATCCCAGCCTCTTCATGCCTTGGCTCACATTCACATTGCTTCATTCTGAACTTCCGCCATGTTTACAGAGCTACGTATACAGTGACGACAACATTTCTAATTTACATACGTAAGCGCAGTGCTCTGTCGCCGCCCTGCGGCAGCAGACTGTAAGAGATTTACCCACAGAGCAATGTAACTTTCATACTGGATATTGTTATCTTAGACTTTTTTTAATTCAACAGGTAAACATTGACCATTAGCATATCAACACAGATTTTAATTTAGCATAAAATAGCACAAAATGTTTTCAGATAACTGTAACATATATTCAACTAAAATCACACTAATATCATGAACTTTTAGGTAGACATTCTCAAATATCATGATATCAAACCAAGTGATACATTTATTAATTTATTTATTTTCTGTTTTGAAGAACATGCAGTGCTCCCTTTGTTTTGTGTCCCAGCATGCATAGATGATTCCTCTTGAGGAACTCGAGCTGCGTCTAGAATGAATGGGGAACGTGTCCAGCGTGACATCTCTGAATAACGTGTATAATCAGTCAAATGGAAGGGCGAGATGTCATAGGCGGGTGACGTCAGAGACCAGTTAGCATAAAAGCATGAGCGGCGAAGCAGTTCACATTCCTGGGCATCTTAATATGGGAGCAGACATCCTGTTGAGGCAGGGGCTGAGGCCCGGGGAATGGCGGCTTCACACTGAGGTGATGAAGCAGGGTTGGAGAGGTTGGCCAGACTCCGGTGAATCTGTTTGCGACTCGAGAGACATCGCACTGTGCCCTCTGGCTTGCTCTAACTCATCCAGCTCCAGTGGGGCTGGAAGCCATGGTCCAGACGTGGCCGAGGCTTCATCTGTACATTTTTCCCCCGATTGCTCTGCTCTCAGGAGTTCTGGACAGAGTGTGCCGGGACGGAGTCTGGCTGCTGTTAGTAGCCCCGTTCTGGCCGGGCCGGGTATGGTTCCTGGGCCTGATTTCTCTTTTTGACGGCACTCCATGGGAGGTTCCCATCAGGAGAGATCTCCTCTCGCAGGCGGAGGGTGCGCCCCTGCATGGAGCTTAGAGGCTGTAGGTGTTGTCTCTGAGGATGCACAACTCTTAGTTTCCGGTCTCTCAACCAAGGTTGTAAGACCGTTCTCCAATCCAGAGCTCCCTCAATGAGGAAACTGTATGCCTTGAAGTGGAAGCTTTTCACTTCTTGGTGCGGAGACTGCCAGCTTGACCCAGTTAACTGCCCAGATGGTACAGTGCTGGAGTTTCTTGCAGGCTCTCCACCCTGAAGGTCTACGTGGCGGCCATGGTGGCCTATACTGCGCCCCTCTCGGTGGCCAGTCAGTGAGCAGAAACCCTCTGGTTACATGTTTCCTCCATGGTGAGCTGAGGCCTCCGGCAAGAAGATGCTTATGCTAAGTTGTGATCAGGATGCTAACCTAAGCTTCGAGTCCTCTGATCTCCCCTCTCCTGGGGGTCAAGTCTCACTCCTTCTGAAGTTTGGCCATTGGAAGGTTGTCCCCGATTTCTGTCAGGCTCCTTCTCCTTCTTTTGCTTTAGCTGTGCTCTTCCACACTAGGCAGAGATTTGAAAGTCTGGTGGCGTGGGCATTCTCGTTCCCCATTCATTCTCGACGTAGCTCAAGTTCCTGAAGAGGAAAGTCTAAGGTTACGTATGTAACCCTGGTTCCTCGAAGGAACGAGACGCTGCGTCACAGTGCTACACTTCCAGCATCTCTGGTCGGCGCTTACTTCATCCTTTGAGGCTGATTACGGGCTTCGCCGCTCATGCTTCCTGGTCTCTGACGTCACCCGCCTATGATGTCACGCTCTTCCATTGGACTGATTATACCATTATTCAGAGACGTCACACTGGACGCGTTCCTCATTCGTTCTCGATGCAGTGTCTCGTTCCTTCGTAACAGGGTAACATACGTAACCTTAGACATTTTTTGGGTTCTTGGAGGGCAAAGGTGCTCTCTGGAAGGGAGAGATGCACGGGCGCATGTTTCAGTAATCTCGAGAGTTTTAATTGAGCGTGAGCAGCGCACGTTCACCAGCGCGCTCGACAGGTGTGGTGAGATTTGAGGGAGGCGAGCCATTCCTATTGCGAGGCTGATGGTAAAATTGTGCGATCTATTTGAATTCTGTTGAGAAACTGCCACTTTAAAATGGTATTGAAAAAGTTGAATATTGTCTAAAAAAGGCTCATAAACTAAAAAACTAAAAGGATTCAAGAAAACAATATTGCACTAGCACTAACATATATTCAAATCTTTTTGAACTACTCATGGCCACCTTTAATAGAATTCATCACGTTTAGGCTAGTCTATTTATTGTGGTATAATTTCTAATAGATTTTCCTACACTGTAAAAAATGAGTAGGATTTACTTGAAAAAAGCTTGCTAAGTTTTTTCACTCAGAAAATTGTAGTAAATTTACAAACATTTGCTAAGTAAAAGCCTAAACATAATTATTAGTAGGTTTAATTAGACATTTTTAAGTTAGGTTTACTTGGAAATTCCCAGTTAATTTTGGTGACTCTTTGTTTCTGAATTTTACATTGTGTAGCCTAATGCTTATTACTGAAAAAAAGCGTACAACTGTATTTTTCTTTTGCAAATTTTGAACTCATATATTTTAAGTACAACTTAAACATTGAATTTAATAAAATCTGTGAGTTTATGCAATTTACTTTAACAAGGTAACACTGGTCAATCACCGTGCTATTAAAGCATTTGGTTCACTTGCAAACATGCAAGTAAGCATGTAGACAGGCTGTTATCATTTTAAGATGATATGCCCACTCAATAAAATGAAAAGCCACCTGAACACAGAGACCTCAATACTTGGTACACCACACACAATGACGGTAGCAATCAGTGAATAGTGTTTGAGTATCAATGGGTCATTTTGAATAGAAAATAAACTCCAGGTGTCACAAAACAGTATGTTACTAAAACAAACAACAACTAACAACTAAAATAAACAACTAACAACAAAAACAACCATAAAACAGTGTACATTTTTAATTATTCATGCCCCATTGCTTGATGGGAAATATGGCATCATAACTTTGATATTTACTTAAAGAATCCTTGTAAGCATAACAAACGGTTCCTAGTAAAATATACTTGAGTTTTAACTTTCATTTCTACCTAGTCAGTTCCATTTGAATTTACTTGTGTATTTAAGTAAAATAAATAAAAATGAAACCTCAAGTAGCTTATTGAATTAAACATGATATTTTGAAGTAAAAAGACAAAATAGTATTTGTTTGTAAAATTTACTTAACTGATGCTATCTTTATTTACAAGTTCAAAAAAACATTTTTTACAGTGTATAACAAATACAGTTAAGAAGAGTTGAACTTGTAACACAAAGGTTGTGGGTTTGAGGTTCGTACTGGCAGGGATTGTTGGTGGGGGAGTTAATGTACATCACCCACTCCACCTTCAACACCAGGACTGAGATGCTCTTGAGCAAGGCACTGAACCCCCAACTGCTTCACCGGGCGCAGCAGCAAAAATGGCTGCCCACTGCTTTGTGTGTGTGTGTGTGTGTGTGTGTGTTCATTGCTGTGTGTGTGCACAAATGCAGAGTATGGGCCACATGTCACATGCATGTCACTTTCATATTCCAAGAGATAGCATTAAATCCTTAAGAGCCGGATTAACTATGACGGAGTACGAAATAATATCTAGAAAATGTTAAGTTAGTCCGTTGAATTAGAACATTCTGTACAACTATAGCCTATAATTGATTAAATAATCTAGAATACATTAGGCCTATGTATCCTATATATAAACAAATACGTAATTGTTAATTACTTTATTGCAGTTATTTTATCAACCAACTTCGGATTCGATGACCAGAACTAACTGTTGATCAATATAGCAACATAGCACCTTGGATGACCACGCCCCCTTTCATACTCAAAGACCAAAGTTATGCATTGTTATTATATACTTAATATTTGGGGGTTATTATGTTTATAATGTGATTATTAAATACATTTGTGTTTTGTTTCATGTAGTGTGCGAATTATATAAAAACAAGAGTATCAAAACAACAAACTGCAACACATGCGCGCGCATAAAAATACTAGAGACATTTTTTCATTATACTGTGACAACCTAAAATGATTATTAGTCCACATTTTATATCACCAATTAATCATTTTAAACCGGCTTCCATTTTCTAGGTAGATTAACAGTTCAAATAAGCAGGTTCTGGTTGTGTTTCGTAAAAAATGAATTGCGGTCGAAAGACCTCAGTTCATTTTATCAAAGAAAGATAAGACGACTCCTGAGATAAAGTCAAAGGTTAGCAACTGTCTCAAAGGATATGAGTAATTATTTGGGGAGTTTTTTGTGTTTAACACAAAAAGTGTGCATATTTTAATATGTCTCTATTCATGTTCACAAAACAAAAAAGTTATTAAGTTAAATTTGTTAAATTTAACATGCAAAAGAATTAGATATTTTAATGTCTTTCTTTCCTTCCTTCCTCCTTTCTTTATTTATTTTGTGACTTGTGGTCTGTCTTTGTGGTTTAGACGTGTCAGTTTTTACACAAACTGTAATTGTGGGACTAACGCTAACCTCATTGTTTTCTTTTGTTTTGTTCATTTTTCAGTTTTCACACCATTACTGTAAATAACTTGATCTCATGAAGCTTATCATTTTTATTGTTTATTATTATTATTATTATAAATGCCTCTTCTTATTAATCTGTTATTAGTGCATTCTTCGTATTACTCTGTATCTCCGATTCATCTATGTCAGTTGGTTTTCCCCAGAAACATTTTGAAGATTAAGATGGAAAGTAAGTTTTAAAGAGATCAAAAATCTGGGGCAGGCAGGAAGGCTGTTCTGTGGTGTTATTTTCACAAGCTATGCACATGTGAGAGGGAACGTGTTAGGAGATCAAGGGTAATTCAGTCTAATTTCGTTGTTCGAGAGCCTCACATATTTAGCTGTCTTTAGTTTGCTTAAGTATAATTTTGCTATCAACAGAGTTTGTGTGTAAAATGTATGTTTATGAGAGACATTACATCATGCTTCATGAGGAGGTTTTACTGAAATAATGAGTATTGTTCTCTTCCTCCACTGGTTTTAACATCCTCATAACATCTATGATGGAAACAGCAGAGGAGCCCAAACTGATGAGAAATCACTATTGTACGTGCATTAGAAAGGTTTGTTTGGTTTTCACTTTTCTTCTACTGCCATTTGAAGTATCATATCTTACTGAAATACATATTTTTCAGTTTTAGATTTGAATTACCATGATTCTATGATGCATGACTTTAAAGGTAAAGTTAATGTAACATCAGAATATTTCATGTATGCTGTACAGTAAAGTAACTGTTTGATAGCAGTTAATGATCGTGATGACTAAAAAGGTGGTTTAATAAGTAGGATGCATGACTGTTGAAACACGCTTCAGAGTTTCAGAGAAGGCACAAATACCACGAATCTAGGTCATTGGTTCTTAAAAGAGCAAGACAACTCTGAGAAAACCAGGCTGACATAAAAAAGATTAGGCTTGTAGCATTCAGTATCTCTCATGAGGATGCTGACTAGATCGCGAGCTTATCATTTTCTGTGAACATTCAGCCTCGGCAGTTTTTTTAATACCTTTGATATACAATACTCATATGCACACATGTGACCTGTTTTACATCTTTAAAAAGGAATGATGATATGGAAGGCAACCCACTTTTTGTTCTGACTAGGCTACATGCTGATTTGCTTCATGCAATGAGAGGACAGGAGAAGAAGCGTAAGGACTAGGCATGAAGCGTGGGAAAAAAATATTCTCACTATTCAATGATCAACACTGAGGACCAGAACAAGAAAGGCATGAAATGGATTATTTCCTCAGAGTCTGGCAGGTGGTCTTTTTTCTCCTTTTCAGCAGCAAATTCTGTGGTGAGTAAAGTCACTGTGATTGCATTTTTCTATTACATTTGAATATGTTTTATGATCAAGCTTGAACAGGGGTTTCTCTCTCTGCTTAGACTGCTACAGAGTCAGTTGTGTTGGAAAGTTGATAGTAGACTCAGATGTCATCCACCTGGGCTCCAACTTGACTGTAGGTTGCCAGTCGAACACGGAGGACTGTGGCAGACACTTTGCCTTAGTCTTCAATGGACAGACCATTTTCGAAACAATTAATTGCTCTGTAATAAAAACACAAATAGTCATCAGTCAGCCCAGTTTTTGGCTACTCTGCAAGGTGAAGGAGGGAGACACATGGCACACTGTTTGCGGTCAAGACTTCAAGGCTGGCTGTAAGTTAATATGTTATGTGTATTCACACGCTCTACACCATAGATGCAATATCTCAAATAACTGGCTTATTCAGGCCAAAATATAATTTCATATGACTGAATCAATCTAAACCAATTTAAATGATTTGAAGGGTTAAATATAGCTTAAGGAGTTTAAGAGACAATAGATCACATACATGAAATATAACTATATATGAAAATATATGAATGAAAATTCTGTGACATTCACCAACCATTGATTCCCCATATGTTTCTCCTTTGGTTAAACATGCTAGTTAGTTGTGAATATTCTGAACAACTACCCAGATTTTGATTACAAATATGCAGTTATTAATCAATTTTCTGCTTTAGACCCTCCAGGTAAACCGAAATTCAGCTGCCTCACATACAAAAATTCGGAGTATGTAAACTGCTCTCTGATGGTCACAACTGAGACATATTTATTCACGAATTTCACAGTGACATTTCAGTAAGTATTTCTTATTCAAGTTGTATTATTTAAACAGTTTGATGACATTAAGATGGTATTGTACACTTAATAATGTAAGAAACCTTTCTCAAATATAGAGTTAAAAATCAAAACAATATTTATTTTTCTTATGTATTATTCTATGCAAAGCGACAGAACTTCCCAGTTCTTCCAGTATGTGATGAACAAAGATGGTCATGTCTCTATTCCACGATCACTTTTTGTTGAGAACATGACATACAAAGTCCATGTAAGAGGTCACAATGCATTAGGAGAGTCACACTCTACTTTTAACTTCTCGATCTGGGACATTGGTAAGAGAATAAATTACACACACTTACTAATTTCTGAAGCACTTTCTCATTTTGAACATATCATGGTCTCTTGATCTTCTTCTTTCACTCAGTAAAAGTGCTATAGAATATATTTTGACATCCCAAGATACGATTGTTTAACCTGAATCATATAATCAATTTTATGTTCAGTGATTCCAGGCACTCCAGAGATAACAAGAGTTGTGTTTGAAAATGGCACTCTTTCTCCTGCAATATACTGGAATGGCTCGGAAGATACGCTGAAACCAGTTTTGAGGTTCAGAGAAGCACATGATGACCAGGACTGGGTGAGAGTCAAATGCCTATTTCTCATATAAAAACATGTTAATAATAGGTATAGTTCATCCAAAAATGTAAATTTGCTGAGAAATTGTTCACCCTCAGGCTATGCAAGATGTAGACAAGTTTTTTTCTTCACAGGAACAGATTTGGAAAAGTTTAACACTACATAAATTGCTTGCCTATGGATCCTCTGCAGTAAATGGGTGCCGTCAGAATGAGAGTCTAAACAGTTGACAAAATCACAATAATTCACACAACTTCAGTCGATCGGTTAATATCTTGTGAAGAAAAAAAGCTTGTTTATGGATAAAATACGATTTTACATATTTTGCATCACATCAAAATCTACTGACATTTGTTTAGAACTGTTTTGGACTGGGTTGGACTAGTGTGTATATTTTTCTACTGATTCAGACAAGACAAGAAAGCAATATTATGGATAACGGACTCATATTTTAGCCAGAAGCAATGGTTTAAAGTTAAAAATGTCTTAAAGATGGATTTGTTTCTTACAACCATGCAGCTTTTTTCTTCAAAATATGTTCATTGATGGACTGGAGCTGTGTCAATTGCTTATGGGTTATTGTGATGTTTTTTTTTTTTTTATCAAATATTTGACCTCAAATTCTGACGGCACCCATTTACTGCAGCAGATACATTGAGCAAGTGATGTAATGCTAAATTTCTCCAAATCTGTTCTGATGAAGAAACAAACTTTTCTACATCTTGGATGACCTTGGGGCGAAGCAAATTTTCCTTTTTGGGTCAACCATTCCTTTAAAAGCAAACCATCCATTAGCTGTCTTAGAGATTTTTGCTATCATATTTGATCAGGTCTTGGGAAGTGTGAAGGAGCTCCTAGATGGATGTATTCTGATGCAGAAAGCCTTAAAACCATTGATACCCTATCAGTTTGAGCTGAGAGTGTGTGTTTCTTCAACAAACTGCAGCATGTGGAGTCATCCCTTCAATATGATCAGCCCAGGAATTGGTAATTCCTTTATAGTCAGATTAGGTTAGTCAATGTGTTTTACCTGCATATTGTTTTGACAATTTCGTTTTAATATGTTCTAGCACCATCACACAAACTTGATGTGTGGAGAGTCATCAGCAGAACCAGTCCTCATGGACCTGTTAATGTCACAGTGTTGTGGAAGGTAACAGCACCATCTACTGTACAGATGAATCATAACATGAAATTAGGTTGAAGATTTCAAACAAAGGAATAACTGTATATAGACGGTTTCATCGGGCGCACGCGCCTGGACCTAAGTTAACTTCCGGTCTGTGTTGTGTATATCGGTCTGGCTGCGGTGCCATCAACAAACGCAGTTAAAGCCAAGGTGATGAGTAGACTGAAGTTGGGCTCAGGTGGTTGTGCTGCGGGATGTGTTTCCCATACGTTTATTTATTTTTGGAGACTCGCCACAATTTTAAAACTGATCGATTTTCAAAAAGGCTTCGTTAAATAAACATGAGTAACGTAACGTTACATAACTAACTGCACGTTTAATAATAATAATTCCTTACATTTATATGTTTAAATATCAAAACGAGGCACGGGTGTTTTTATATCGCTGTATTTCTGAAAGAACACTTGCATGTTATATGCGTGATAAAGCAGCGTGTGAGCGTACCAGCTCTGCTTTGTTTACAGCTGTTACTGGGGAAACCTCTATTTCTCGCGCTTTATGTCTATGCTTTAAAACATCTCCTGCTGGCAAATAATGAGCATTTTCATTAAGTCCGCCTGATCCACACAGAAAACACATTTTGTTTGTTATCAAAAAATATCTACTCTGGAGGGACTTGGCTGTTGTTATTGATTCTATTTGGAGTCTACCGGAAGTTAAGTTAGGTCCACAAAAGCGCTCACGCGCATTAACGTTTGTTTATGTTGATGCCGTTGAAACCGTCTATAACATAAATTACTTTCAGGTTTGGGATTGGTAAGGTTTTTTATGTTTATAAACAAATATAAGTAATTTATCACTCAAGCAACATTTCTTATAATTATTATCATAGAAAAACTGTTTTTGTATGTGTGTGTGTGTGTGGCAACCATGAAATATTTATTTTTTAATAAAAAAGTCAATAATAAAATTTATTTTAAATATTTAAGTAAAGTAAAAAAACTTTTATTATTTTTTTCTGAATAAAAGTATTAATTTCTTTAAAGACAAAAATCTTTCTGACCCAAAAAATGTTGAAAGTTCATTGACATTATACAGTAGACCGTTATATTTAAATATTAGACTGAAAATTTAAGGGCTTTTCCAACCAAATCAAATGATCCATTACTTTGAGTTGATAATATGCAAATAGTCATAGCCAGTGCTTAAAAATCAAACAAACATGCAAAGCAAACATAACAGTAATCTGTAAGACAGTTGATGAATCAGAGTTTTCTGAAATGATCTGATAGTTGTAAAAAATAAAATAAGAAATTATATATATAGTACCTTTATTAACTTTAAACCATAATGAGATACTCTTTGGGTGGACTATGGCTTTATTTCTCCATCCCACTCAAGAAGCGAGTTTGTGAACTGGAGCAGTCCAGTTTGAGAATGAATCATTCAGTTCAGTTTGTGAACCACATCAGGCAGCTCATTGAAAGAACTGACTAAAAAGAACAATTTATAATCTCATAGGCCTTTGCCCTCAACATGAACTCACTTGTTGACTATTTATTTCTCCTTCTTACAGCACTATAGACCAGAATATGACAGTGGAGGTTTGTTATATTACAAGTTATCTTATAAAGAAGAAGGCAAGATCCACGAACTGAACTGCTCAGCTCTTGTCACTCATCAAACTCTTCAGCTGAACACAGCCAAGGTTAATGTCAGTGCTGTGACAGCAGCTGGTTCCTCCCCGCCTGCTTCTGTAAGCTTGACATATACAGGTCAGAAACTGTTTATTTATTGAGTTATGTAGAACTCACAGAAAGTGATAGTATTCTTTTAAAAGCCATCTACATGTGTCTACACAGAAATGTTATATTCGTTGCGGTGTATGTGTGTCACAGGTAAAGCGGCCCCCATGATAACACATTTAGGTCCAGCAGCAGGGGGCAGTGTGCTTCTAGCATGGGATGTGTCTCAGTACAGTGAGGAGCTGAAGGGCATTCTGGGTTTTGTTGTGCAGTGGCAACAGAGCCCAGTGACCTTAGAATGGAAGAGATTAGGAAAATATTATAATTGTACATTTCTAGAAGGTAAGAGGTTTGCTATTGATCTTAACATCTAAGGTTGAAAAGTATTAAAACGGTTAAAAACACAGTATAATATGTTTTGTAGATTAATTTAGTTCATATAATAATATTCGTTATTCAAGTTTCATCATAAAGTCCTTAAACAATTCTGAACTTGTTCTTGCTTCTTGCAGGGATGCGAGCCGGAGTCCTGTATAACATTTCATTATATACTGAAGAAGCCAGTGGAGTTTCAGACCCTGCATTTGTTCAGGTTTATGCAAAGGAAGAGAGTAAGTACATGATTACTATATTCTCTCTTTCTTTCAACGTCTGTGTGAGCTTTATGTTGTTGCTTATATTATTATTATTATTATTATTATTATTATTATTATTATTATTATTATTATTGCTGGGAAACTACTGACAATAGCACACCTATTCGGGTTTTGTCTAAAGAATTTAGTAGGTGAGATCATTCTTACTCAAATGTAATACTAGTAATAACTTAAACTTAATACAGTCATATTTTTCAATGTTTTCAAAAGAAATCTCTTTTGCTCACCTATATGCACTTATTAGATTGTTTTATGATACATTTATGTATTTATTTATTTATTTATATTTTTTGTGTGTGAATGGAAAGTTCTGAATAATAGCATTTATTTTAAATATAAATATTTTCTACTATATTATTACAGTTACTAATATGTCAAAGATATTTTAGGCATTACTTCAAAAACATTAGGCTAAACTAAAAAAAAAAATGAGCAGAAAAAAAGGGTTACAAGAACCCTGCTCTCCCTCTAAATTGCCACAAGAGGGCGCCGACAGTGAATTTGTAAAAAATAAGTGAGTTAATGAGTTTATTAAATACAGTAGCATTTATAAAGGTTACATTTTAGTTTTTATAATTTTTAAAACATTCTCCTGCTCAGAGATCGAAGTGTCACTTAATCTCTTAATCCAGTGTGTTGTTTCTCTTTCAGAGCCTCTAGCTGGTCCAGATGTATCTATTACCACTATAGGGGAAAACCTGATTTTGATCCAATGGGAAGAGCTCAAGCAAGAAAAACAAAGGGGATTTATCAGAAACTACACCATTTACTTCCAGAGACATGTTGACAAGAGACTTCTTCAGAACCGTGAGTAAAACAGCTGTGTGAGTGTGTTGGGCTGTGGTTTGTGTCAGTGTGAGTGAGGGCAGGAGTCACATGGTTTGTAAATGCGAATCAGAACTTTTGTTTGTTCGCTAACACTGTCTAAATATAAAAAAAAGAAAGTTTTTTTTTTCTTTTTTTTCACAACTACTCTGGCGTCTTTAACCTCACTCCACAAGTAATGCAGTGCACCTTTGTGCATTTAGCAGAGTGGAAAGACTTTACCTGTCTTTGGTTTGAGACTCATCACAGTCACACCCACAGTTTGACAGCAGGGTTTTCCACCATTTACTGAAAGAGTACACATCCTCTTCCAGTAACCCCACTCCTCTACACTTCTACACCACTGGTCTAAAACTGATGTTCTGTGTGTTGCTGAACTGTGACTGCAAACAACTGAGTGTAAATAAGGTAATGGTTTTTTAAGCAACTGACATGGGAATCACTTTTAAAACGTTTTATGTCTTGTTGCGTTAATGGATTATACAAAATCAATATGCATGCTTATAAAAAATATATTTTATAAAAAAAATCTATACCAGCGTAAGCCTAAGCTGCTGGTTTTAGCTGGACTTCCAGCCTGGCAAAGCTTTTGTTTAACTGGTTTAGCTGGGAGGCCAGCTGATCTACTACTCACCTGCTGAAAAGTGCCCCAAAAAGCCCTATAAAGCCTACAGACCAGCTCAAATCAGCTTTTCCTACCCTGATGCAACAAAATATGAAACTGAGTATGAAACAAGCTTCACCGGAATCTTAAATAACCAGCAAGCCATCTGACCAGTATAGGGTCTGACAGATCGGTTAAAAAGTCTCACCTACCATAGCTGCATTTAATTGATCAAAAATACAGTAACTATTTTTTAATAACTGTTTTATATTTTACTATAATTTAAAATGTAATTTAATTAATGTAATGGGAAAGTATTTTTTTAGCAGCCATTACCCCAGTCTTCACTGTCACATGATAATTCAGAAATCATTCTAATATGTTGATTTGGTGCTCAAGAAAAATGTATTATTATTATTGGAAAAAAAAAAAAGATGTCACTCTCAGAGGGACAGGCCCAGATGTCAGATTGATCTGAAAGTGAAAACTATTCACAGATGGGGTTCACATGTTTACGACTGTAGCAGGTGACTTTCAATTTCTAATGTTATAATATACTTGTAGTCGCACAAAATTATTTAGGGCTGCAACTAACAATTATTTTAATCATCAATTAGTTGGCCGATTACGTTTTTGATTAATCGGATTAAACCCCCTTTTTTATTTTTATTTTACTGAGAAAAACCCACTATTCCACATTCTGCCCAATGTCCTAAAAACAAATGTGCCAACTGAATGCTATGAAAACATACAGTCCTTAACAATTTATTAGACCACCTGAAAAAACACACATATTATAGGAATCTGTCAAAAAAGTTCTATTAATGGAATTTTAATATTTGGACAAAAAACTAACTGAAAAAACTAAATAGTATTTATTCACATAATAACAAAAAATGGCTCCTTTGCCTTTGATAACAGCTCACATGCTTGCTGCATTGTTTATGTACTTTTTGACTAATTGGGTCAAAAAGTAATTTGTGGGGAAGTTGTGGCCTAATGGTTTGAGAGTTTGACTCCTAACCCAAAGGTTGTGGGTTTGAGTCTCGGGACGGCAATACCACGACTGAGGTGCTCTTGAGCAGGGCACCGAACCCCCGACTGCTCCCCGGGAGCCGCAGCATAAAAAAACCTTACATGAATGTGTTTTAATAACTTTGTAAATCACTGTAGCCTACATGGTGAATATAGTTTAAATCTCTAGATCAAAAATTAAACGATAAATAAAGACGAATAAAATGTGATGTAGAATAGAATGACTGCTGCGCCTGACAGGGCGCGTACGAGAGAAAGCCCCGGCTGTGCGCGCGCACTAACAGTCTTAAAACAACACGAGCGCTTCTTGCTCTCTCTCTCCCTTGTGCATATTAATGAAAATCATTAAACACGATAGAAATAGGGCTAAACACCAAAGTTTCAGGCGCGCTGGTGCACTCACAGTCTTCAAACTACACGAGTGCTGTCTTGCTCTCTCTCTCTCTCTCTCTCCCTAGTGCATATTAACCAAAGTCATTAGAAACGATGGAAAAAGGGCGGAACGCCAAAGTTTCACTTGGAGCATTCAGAGATTTTTTTTTTCTCCATGACAGGCTGCTTGCTCCCACTGTTAATTTTTGTTTTGTTTTGTTTTTTGTTTTTGTTTTGGAAAAGCACTCTCTGTATTAGCTTAAAGCCCTCAAGTTTACATTGGTTACTGTATTCTTTCAATTGCTCTAAACAAGTATTTTGGGTGACCTTTTTTATTGAATGCTAGACATCAAGTTGTTGTTATTTTCATCTGAAAGAAGGACTTTTTTCAGTAAGCTAGGCCCTATGTGTTCAATAAGCTTGTTTCAGTAAGCTATGTGCAAGTGCAAAGTAATGCATTCTTAGTCAGTCTTTTATTTTGTAATTTTAAGAGCAAAAAAAATATATTGCAATGTTAAGGAATTTGTGTTTTTTTTCATTCAGATATGTAAATCAACATGTATAAATCGTTAGTAGTCAATTAATGGGCAGATAATCGAAATCGAATCGGTCTGGAAAAAATTAATCGTTAGATTAATCGATGCATCGGAAAAATATTCGCTAGATTAATCGTTTAAAAAATAATCGTTTATCCCAGCCCTAGGCCGTTCATATGTCTTGTCCAATCCTGCTGGACATCAATGTATTCTCGTATTTTCTAGATTCTCACTCAAATCTCTTGAGGCCCTCTGTTTTCTGTGTCATTTTGTGTCTTTAAAGTTACAGCTCCGGCTAACGCGACTGAGACTCAGCAGCTATTCTTAACATGTGGCTTCAGGGCATGACAGGAAGTAGACAGCGGAAAGCATGTGGCTGTGTGCAAATGTTTCTGTCTCCAACATAAGCTACTCTAACCAAGCTGTTAAACAGACATCAGTAACTAAAAAATGTCTGTTATGATCCAGTGGCATAACGGTGTTTTCAAAAAATGCAGAACAGACAGAAAAAGTACATAACAGTTTTGCCAGTGTTAAACATCTCCACCCTGCTGAACAGTTACATGAGAATTTTAACTTTCATGTTTCATTCTACAGAGTTACTGAAAGATCTTTGAAGCTTAACCTTAAAACCTGTTTCAAAGACAAACTGCCAGTCAGCTAAGTAGTCATCGCTATAGTACAGTAGAGTGTGAGTGATGCAAAACAATGCTTAGTTATCTTCTGCAGAAAGAAACATCCTGGAAGAAACACTCCTCATCTCCTCATGTTCTGTTGTCTCTTGCAGAAACTGTGCCTTATGCATTTCCTAGATCTTTGAGTTGGGAGCTGCGAGGCCAACAGGAGTGTTACGATATCCTGGTCTCTGCATGGAATTCTGCGGGTGAAGGGCCCAAAGGACAACCTGCCACTTGCTGTTGTCCCAGCAAACTACCTCACCAAACTGATTCATACAAGACAACAGGTGCCTTTCCTTATGAAATAGATGAGAAAGTTCAAAGATCTTTGAAATAAAGGAGTGTTGGATTATGTATAGGAACTCAACTCAACTAAAAATCACATTAGTTCAACCACAATCAATTACAAACATGAATATTTCTAGAAAACTTCTGCAGAAGTGATTATAACGTGGGTTAGAGTGTTTGAAAGTTCAATAGTTGACAGTTGACTTTCACTGTATGAACAAAATACCCTGAGACATTTTTCAGCATTTTTGTGTTTTACTGATGAAAGAAAGTAATGCTGTCCCTTTAAGAGAATCAGCATGAGGTTCAGTGCACATTCAGACTACAATATTACCAATTTTCTAGGGTGAGAATGGCATACTGTGTGTATAAAAGACACTGAATAATATTCATGCATTATTCATAGATTATGCACTTATAAAGTAATTTCGAAAATATTAGGAGCAGTTCATGCAGATTTGTTCAAACAATTGGATGTCATTTGTGTATCCTAAAGTGCCTAATGTGATTCTAGGTGGAATGATAGCTGGAATTAGTTTGGCTGCTGCTGTTCCTATGGTGATCCTGGCCAACCTGATGTACATGAAGTGTGTGCGGCAGAGGTGACGTGCTGAACTAGGGCGTTTTGATTTAACTAAGTGTTTGCACTTTCATTTGTGCAAGTAGTTTCACAATGTGGCTCATGTCTGCGTTGTTTCATAATGTTACAGTCACAGTCAGTGTGAACAGTGTGTAAGTTGTGTGTGTGTGTGTGTGTGTGTAACTGCTATTTTATTTCTCAAAAAAAAAAATACTCTCTTTACAGAATGATGAAAATGTGCATGTCCATTGGAGTCTCTTGGATTTTCGAAAATCTACCGAAATTTGATAACAGCAATGCTATAAAACTACTAAAGGTAATAATGTTTATTTATACATTTTAGTTAAATGTAATGATCATGATGCAATATTATGAGTTTGGAGGCCTTCTTTAAAACAAATACAACACAAGTAATCTTATGATGTGGGTTTAGTTAGTAGCTCATTAGCCTGGATGGGAGAATTCAAAGGTTCAAATAGAAGTACTCAATCTGAAGCATACTGAACTTCAAGGAGGTCACAGAATCTCAACATAACAGCTGGGTGTCTGCTGGCATCAGTTGTATTATAAGCAGCATTGACAAATCCACTGCACAAGAATACTGACTCTGTATCCTGTTTGGCATGTGGACAGATGACCCGAAAATGAAACCTTTCAAAAAATACAAAACATGTCATATTTTTTTTTTGAAAATTTTCCACCAGAATTCCCCCCACTATGAAGCACAGTAGCAGAAATGTCATGTTATACATAGCCTCAGTATCCGTCAACAACTAAACGAATAAACTGAACTTTGATTATACGAAACTGTAAAATAAGATTTGACACAATAACAAGGTTCTGAAGTGGTTCTCAACCTTTCTGATGCCTTGTGCCACATTTCTACCTGTTATAAATTGAGATTTGGTTGCTAGATGTTGTCAATATTTAACTAACTGGTGTGCAGCATGCTTTTAATTGGAAAGGTGGTTGTAAAAAGAATAGTTAAGAAAAGAGTGAAAACAGCAAACCACAAATCCTAAAGCTATCATTGAAAAATCAAATTTTCGCATTTAAAACACAAGATGCTGAGAAGTGGATTGGGATGAAAAAGCAAAATGCAGAAATGCCAAAACTGTCTGGACAGCCCATAACAATCTTGTAATGCTCAGTATATGTTCAAATGCATTATAATTATGATACAATATTGCACCTGTTATTGCAAAAAATAATATCAGAGGTTGACATTGTCCATACTTTTTTTTTTGCTCTCAGGACGACAGCTATGGCCCTTGGGGAGCTCCTCCTGAAAACAGCGATCCTCCCTTAACTCCCGTTGAGGAAGTCAGTCTGTCGTTGGAGAGGCAAGACTCTTATCCAACGGTGCTTCATGTCACAGAAATGCCAACAACAGACCAGTTTTGCATTGATTCTCCTTATAAACCTCAGCTATTGACAGCTTCACAGAGAAACGAAGACTTCTCTGAGATTACAGAGGAAGAGCTAAAAGAGGAGGACCAATTCCCTTTGTTGGTGTCTCCATCACATCATGACTTCAGCTGGGATTTACCCTGTATTCCCGTGATACATGGACGTCTTAATAGCTTCTTAGCTATGGATGGAGCGCTAGGATCTTTGGGCATTCTTGAAGACCTCCTCGCTCCCCCTCAGACAGTCTCCAGTAAGGACGGAGAAGTGGAAGAGAATGAGAGGATTGTGGAAACAGGAGATGTAAATCAGAGCACTTTCACAAGTCAAACTGTACTACCAATACTCCCCACAAAGGCTTTGTCATAGTTTTTCATTTCCAGAATAGGGTTAGGCACATTTTTAAGAAATTTCATGTGGCAATATTACTTCTGAACTATATGTGCATGGATGTGTTTTGGCCATAAAC
Organism: Carassius auratus; assembly: GCF_003368295.1. Taxonomy (NCBI): domain Eukaryota; kingdom Metazoa; phylum Chordata; class Actinopteri; order Cypriniformes; family Cyprinidae; genus Carassius; species Carassius auratus. The sequence goes on along the minus strand of NC_039273.1, from coordinate 9,754,893 downwards.
ACAAGCATATACAGGATCTTGTATGACATGATCTTGTACATAAAGCATTAAGATTGTTTTTGTTGGTGTTTTTTTTGTTTTGTTTTTTACAGATATGATAGCCTATTTTCTCTGTATTGTCCACATTTAGCCAGACACCTCTAAATCACATGTTGGTTTGCGCTCATTCTGTGGATAGTATCTAAAGTAAATTGTCCTGTATGTTGCTGATCATTTTATTCATAGTAACGTCTTCCTCTTGAATACTGTTTTGATACAAAAGAAAAGATACATGACTGACTTAATTGTACTGAATGTGCACTTGTAGTATACTTCAAATCTATCTATCTATCTATCTATCTATCTATCTATCTATCTATCTATCTATCTATCTATCTATCTATCTATCTATCTATCTATCTATCTATCTATCTATCTATATATATATATATATATATATATATATATATATATATATATATATATATATATGACCCTGGACCACAAAACCATTCTTAAATCACTGGGATATATTTTTAGCAATAGCCAAAAATACACTGTATGGGTCAAAATTATTGATTTTTCTTTTATGTCAAAAATCATTAGGATATTAAGTAAAGATCATGTTACATGAAGATATTTTGTAAATTTCCTACCATAAATATATCAAAACCTAATTTTTGATTAGTAATATGCATTGCTAAGAACTTAAAAGGCGATTTTCTCAGTATTTGATTTTTTTGCACCCTCAGATTCCAGATTTTCAAATAGTTGTGTCTCGGCCAAATATTGTCCGATCCTACCAAACCATAAATCAAAGAAAAGCTTATTTATTCAGCTTTCAGATGATGTATACATCTCAATTTCAAGAAATTGACCTTTATGACTAGTTTTGTTGTCCAGGGTCACACACACTCCCGCACACACACACACACACACACACACATACTTGCAGATAATATAATATTAACTAAATAAAAAGCCATGGTCTGTAGTATTTGCGATACTAGTCTCACCTAACATAATCACAAATATAAAGCATATTTTTGCACAACTTTTGAAAAATCCCCTTAAGATTATTCTTATCCTTACAGTGTCTTGTTATATCTATGTTATATGGGGCTTGAAAGTAGAGTTAACGTGTTGAAAAAAACGTTAACCTTACCTATCAAGAAGAATTTATGTAAGTTCAACATCTCAATGTAAAGTCGTCAATGAATAATAAACTTGGTTAAGAGAATATATTTTGACCAAAAAAAAGTTTGAGTGTACTTAAATATTCATGATTATGTTTAACACACTTAAATACAGTTAAAATAAGTTAGGTGGGTCACAAAAGCACTCTTATATTCAACTAACTGCATTAAATATCAATTTAAATTATTATACAATTTTATTTAATTGTAATTAACATGTAATCAATTGTCCAAAAACCTTACATCCATATCATTACATTACATTAAGTATATTCTTTTAAAGTACATTATTTCAGTAAAAATATGCTAAAGTTTACTTGTTTTCACAAGGGAAATTCGGATGAAAGTTCATCAGATCAAATATGAATTCTGAAGACAACTAATTTATTTAACAAATGTGTAAGGAAAATGTAATAATCTGAGAAAAACAAAAGGATGAGAGACTTATACGGGCATGTTTTTGTGACATATCAGGACACAACTTTGTATAATGACATGGGTATGACACAGCTATTACAAGGAGAGGGTGACCCATGTCCCCATTTTTCAAAACACTTATAAATCATACAGAATGAGTTTTTTTTTTTTTTTTGAGAAAGTAAAACTGCACAAAGTTTCCCGTGAGGGTTAGGTGTAGAGTTGGTGTAGGGCCATAGAATATACAGTTTCTACAGTATAAAAAACATTACGCCTATGGGATGTCCCCACTTTTCACAAAAACAAACGTGTGTGTGTGTGTGTCCTCATAAAACACGAAAATCCAACGTGTGTATGTATGACATTCTGCTCATATATACACACACACACACACACACACACACACAGTGGGTATAGAAAAGAATCACCTCCTTTAAAATTATCACATTTTGTTCCTTTGCAGCCTAAAATGAAGATGGACACAGTTTTTGTTTTATCCAGCTGTATTTACTGAATGCAACTTATAAGATCCAAGTCCAAGTCCCTGCTGCAGAGAAACATCCAAGATATTTCCACCTCCATGCTTAAGGAATGCTGTTATTTGGATGGTGAGCTGTATTGTACTTCCCCTAGACAAATTGTTTGGTGTTGAGGCCAAATAATTCAGTGTTAATTGCATCTGCCTCAGAATCTTCAAGGTGCGTTTTGGCAAAGCTCAGTCGTGACTGCATGTGGCCTTTCTTGAGAAGTGGCATTTTTTATTGCAACCCTCCCATACAAGCCACATTTATGGAGAATTTGTGATATTGTTGTCACATGCACACAATGACCACTCATTTTCTAAAATTCCCACAGCTGCTTAAGAGTTGCTATAGGTCTCTTGCCTCTCTGACCAGTTTCCTCCTGGTTCATTCATCCAGTCTGGAGAGACGTCCTGACTTCTTAATAATAGACTTCAGTGTGCTTCTAGGCATTGATAAAGACTTTTTTTTTTTTTTGCATCCATCTTCTGACTTGGACTGTCCACAGCTTTATCCCAGAGATCTTTTGACAGTGCCTTGCCACCCATAGTTTAGCTCTTTTCATGCTGAGCTATAATTAAAATTATACAGCAGATCACAAATGAAAGTGAAATGGCTTTGTGTGCCATTGAGAAGGTGGTTAGCTACATCTGATTGATTGTACAAGTCATTTTTAGGAAGGGGGTGATTATTTTTCCAACGAAATGATTCTAGTTTTTTTATTTATTTATTTTGCCGACATGTTGGTGATATATTTTACTTTGATGTTATAAGTTGCACTGAGTAAATACAGCTGGATAAAACAAAAACTGTTTTCATCTTCATTTCAGGCTCATGGTCGCAAAGGACTTCCTGAATGTATGCTGGGCCACTAAATATAGATTTCAGGAGAAAAAAAATGGCATGGTTTTTTTTAAGGAACTAATACATGTCTTGTACCACAACTGCAGGTGTTTCAAAGCTCAGTGAGCAGGAACCACACCTTTATATTTTGGTGCTAGTTCACAGGAATGGTGGTACATTTAAAGTATATTCTAGTGTGATTTTCCTGTTTAAAATACAAATCACTTTACAAATCTCTTTCTGAATGTTTTAACCAACCACTGAATAAAATCTGATTTATATACAGTCTTGCAGTGCTTATATTCTTTGACACAGTCAGATGGTGGATAGAACATATTAATAACCTGCAAAGCTGCATTTGACATGCTGCGTTTGACATGTATAACCTTTTTAACCTGACATGTTATTTATACCATTAGCCAGTGAGTCTCAACGGGTTCTTTTTGGTTCTCAGTTACACTCCATCCTGCAGAGACACCTGCACCGCAAAGCTGTTTTTAAAACTTCCTGAGAAAGTACTCGTCGCCCTGAAGAATACAGTTCATCATCTCACACGTGAGGAGACACCATCAACTTATTTGTAGCACTTCTCTGCACAAATATTCCACTCTATTATTGTGATACTGAATGATACCTTTCAAGATGATGTATGGGAACTTTAAGGGTGGGTGGGGAGTCTGTCCTTACAAAAGCACTTATTTTGTCCCTTTACGATTATGTAAAGTGAAATAATGTAGAGCTGCCATATGTTGCACTTGAGAGCAGAGAAAATGCTTTGGAGAAAACATGCAACATCTTTCAAAGGCCTGAGAAAGGCGTTTTTAGTTTTTTTCAGTCTCTTAAACCTTTAGATTTGTAATAAATATTCTTCATGTTATGTTGTTATTAACTAGGGTTTTTGTATGGTGTCCCAGGAACACTATTAACAGGTTTCTATGTTTCTATGTTAAAAATAGCTATTAAAGTGTTATTAAATTTCTCTATTATAGATCGGTAGGGAAATAACCTAATATCAAGGCAAAAACTTATAATATAATAATCTATTAATAAACTATATTCAGGTATAGTTTATCGTTCTTCCTGATATATGTTATTGCACTGATAAAATAGTTGTTTGTAAATTGCTTTAGACTTTCTGTTCATTTAAATTTGCAAATGGTTGTTAATTGTTTTGGGGTGGCCTGTTGATCAAGTCCGTTTATTTTGGACTGCAGCACTTTTTATTTTATGTGTCACGAATCATTCCTGTTATGCGGTTAGGCTACATTTTTGTTCCCATCATATATGCAATAGGCTAATTGGATAAAACGTTAAACATGGCATTTTTAAACGTCAAACATCTGCAAACATCCATGTCCATTGCATGAAAACTGATCATTTATTAATAAATATTTTAGAGTGCTATTCACTTTATTCACTTCACCTCTAATTGAAATGTTTCATAAATATTTTCGTCATGTTAAACAATCTGATATATATATATATTAAAGGGTTAAAAAAAAACGTAAATATTTGTAATTAGCTGTATTAGGTTCAATGCTGTTCATGTAAATAAGTTATGATATTAAAAAATAATATATTTATATATTTTTATAAAAATATATGTGTATATATTTAATATTCTCACATTTCATTTTCTGAATAAAATAATAAAATAATAAAATAAAATAAAAACAGACCTCAAAATGCAATGGATGACTGTATGATGACCGTTATGATTAATGTGTCGTCTGTACTTCACAATACAGTAATGAAAAAAAAAATCCTGATTAACAGTATCCTGCAGTAAACCGAGTGCTGAGGTTACTGATGTCATACGCGCTCATTTGTTACAAATCACACAAGACGTCGCGCGCTCAGCTCTTCAACAGGAGAGGGAGGAGATGCGCCTGAGGGCTCTACTGCCACATTAAAACTCAGAAAACGCACCGATGACCAAACCGAACAGTTCTGTCCCATGGGCAGGGGTAAGTATACAGCTATGTTATATAACAGAAAATCTTGAAAGGTGTTATCTTAAACGATGAACCGTTCGGGTCTTCAAGTCTTACAATTACGCGACATTAACGCGACGTGACAAACGCTCTACTGTTGTAATATTATTGGAGACGTGTATACTGCTGAATTATAGCTTTGTTTTTTTTTTTGTAGAACGCGTTCTTTTCCACCTGTCTAAATGATAAAAGAGTGGCTTGAACTTCTCAATAAGCAAGTAAAGTTGGAAGGTAACTCTTAAAATCTCATGAATGTTTGTTTACAGAGGGTCTTGTGAGTTTGTGTGGTCTTCAGCACCGAGCTCGATGTCTTCTGAATGTACGTGGTCGATCCTTGTAATGTTCTGCTTCATCCTGGCTACAGGTGCACATGAAGGTATGATATAATTATTTTTAATGTATGAGATTTGCTTTAGATTCGGGATATTTGATGGGCCACGGTTTGACTTGTATTCCAACAAACCACTTTTTCCCATTAGCCTATTTGAAGCGCTTGGAAACCGTTTCATGGCTTCGACGTTTATTCTTGCTACTTCTCAAATAAACTGTTAATGTTATTTAAGGCTAGCTGCAAAATTAGACCTTTTATTTAAAAAAAAAAAAAACTCAAGTCATCTGCATCGTTCTCATTTCTAGCATAGATTGTTATTAAAGAAAAAAACGACATCGTTTGATGTTGTGGTGGAAATGACACTGTGGCTTGACACTATGACTTTTAAAAACAAATTGCAGATTTGGTGATGCATGTTTACTGACAGTCGGATATTGTTATTCAAATAAATGACAAAGAGAGTCCTCAGGACCAAAACTGTCTTAAGTTAAAGAAAAACAAATTTTATGTGGCCTAAATATCAAAACATATAATTTTGGACAGCGTCATCAGTGAGAATGTTATGTATTGAGATTGTGGAATGCAAATTAGACCTAATTTGTATGGAACATTTGGCTTCTGCGTTCAGATTTGCATACAAAACACTTAAAAACTTAAGGATGTGAACACATAATTGGGATTGTGGTGGACAAAATAAATTAATTTAAGAATGAACTATAAGCACATAATGATTGCTTATTGTGAATAATGGGGAGTACAGAGGAATGTCTATGATATTTACAACCCTGGTGCAAATATCCCGTGCTATACTGTGATAACATAGTTTTTATTTTAATGCTTCCTCTGTTTATGCTTCTTGCAGGAACTGTGTGCACTGTGAGATCAAGCAAAGGTGAAGAAGTCCTCTTAGGATCCAACTTCACCTTCTCCTGTATCTTTAACAAGCAATGCTCCAAACTCATTTTTCTAAATGGAACGCAAATTCAATATATAAAAAAGAAAGCCATGTCAATGGAGGTGTCTGTGGAAGTTGTGAATATAAAAGAGTTCAGCACTTTCAGCTGCAGGTGTGAGGAGAACCCAGAACCATGTGGAATCGACATCAAACCTGGATGTAAGCTTGTAACTTTATAGAACATGTCTTTATTTCAGGGTTCCCACACACATGGACAGTCTTTATCACTAAATTTCTATATTGATTATACAATTTTTTCAAGTAATTCTCAGCTCTGCAATCAGCTAAAATGATAATTGAAAATTAATTTCAGACTTTTATCTTTCTAGATGTGTGGTAACCTTGTCTTATATCATGCCATATTATTCAACTTTGCAAAATGTGTCTTTTAGAGTTACAAAATGAAGACACCTTCTCTTAGTGAAAAATGATGTGCAGAGAAATAAAAAATGTTTGTAAAGGGCTGAAACTAATTAATGAAACAAAATTTGTGGGAAACGTTGACAAGTATGATTTGTTCCACCCTTTGGCAAGGGTGGAGACTCTGACACTTTTAATTCTGAAACTTTCACAGTCATGTGCTTCTTTTTCAGACCCTCCAGACATTCCACAAAACCTCACATGTGTTCAAAAAATGAATTCTCGCAATGTCAGTTGCATTTGGACAACGGGAAGAGGTACCATAATCGACACCACATGTCAGTTACGGTTAGTAAAAAGAGTCAAATCAGCTTTATAAGGAGGATCTTTAAGGTTAAAGATCATACGATACAACCAAAAGCAGAGACACACGTAAAACTAATTTAATTATTTGACTTGATGTTTTCCCTGTGCCTTTTCAGGGTTCATGGTGACCTGGAACTTGGCTATGAGAGTTTTATGAACGCTACAGGATTTTGTCACTCCACTTTCCCCATCAAAAGCTCAGAAATGACACAGGTTGTTGTGTGGCTCAGTGTCTCTAATACCCTGGGCTCAAAAACCTCAGGCCCTCACACCATCAACCTCATAAATATAGGTAAATAAATTCCCAAACTCATAATTATAAACAACAAAAAGAGTGAAACCATTCAGTTGAATTCACTCAATGTTTAGGTTTAGTTATGTTTAATATGGATGATGGAATTGATTAACTTTTGACAGTTCTCCAAAGTCTTTTTACTGCACCCTGGATTTGTAAAAAAAAAACAAAAAATGTATTTTTAGAAAAAGTTTTTCTGTCAACACCAAAAGCAGAAATGCTGCATGATGCATATCAAAGCCAGTCAGTACAGTGTGTGGATGAGATTTTTGTTGGCTACTTGTAAAACAGTAAAGGCCATTCTCAGCCTTATTATTTAAAATACAATATTAAATTATATTAATATTTACAATATTAAAATGTACAGATATTATTTGCTTGCTTGTTTTGTCTTATTAAAAAATGAACTCGTCCTGAAAGCCACTGCATTAAAACTAGAACAAAAAGTTCTCAGTTTCTCACCTTAGTCTGTCCATGTCATAAAAAAAATAAATAAATAAGAATAGAAAAATTGTTGCCTATTTATGAAAAAAAAAAAGATGTTAATAGCTTTTATTGCTTTTCATTTTGTCATGCTGTGCCTAGTTAGCAAGAAGAGTTGTGGGTTGGGAGGATTCCAAAAAATTTGGTCAGTTTTATAGAATTGGTTGTTTTTACAACCAACGCTAGTTGACTTTATTATTTCAGATGCTGCTGCAAAAGATCTTGACTTAATCTAAAACCAAAAAGAATTGGACTGCGTTTCAGATGTAGAGAAATGTGGCCCGAAAATGATGCAATGTTTCTCTGTTCGTTTACAGTAAAACCCTCAATGCCTGAAATCATTAATGTGAGCTGTTCCTCCCGATGGTGCAACCTACACACAGACAATCACAGCATGAACTTGGTTGAAATCCAGTACAGTGCTGTAAATGGGATCTCAGACACCTTCCAGGTAAAGCTTCTGATTCTGAAATGTGGTTTAATTGTTCAGCATCTTCAGTTAGAATCAGACTTAAGTGGTATTCAAAGCCACTTCATTTTTACTTGCAGACCTCTCCATTGTCTATCTTGGTAAAGCTGATAAATAAAAATGCAGAGTTGCAAAGATGAGTCGATTCATGATGACAAAAACAAAACCCACAAAACCTCACAGATTAGTTTGGTCGTCAAACCACAAGCCCTCCGTGATGACTCAAAACTGGAATAAGAAATGTCAAGAAAGGGGTTTTTTGCAATCCTTATTATTAGGATGACTGTTGCACATCCCACAACATACGTCTTGGTGTCTCTTTATCAATGAAATTATTTCAGTAACTATTCCGTACAGTACAGGACAGACAGCTTTGCAGGAATACTAAATATTTTAATTTTGATAAAGAAATATGTTTGGGGATCCAGAGATGGTCTCGTTGACTCTAAACCTAAGGACGCTTTCCACTGGTGAAAGTCAATCGTGTGCTTAAAGGGATGGTTCAACCAAAATGATTGTTTGTCATTTATTCACCCTCATTTCCTTGGAACACAAACGGGGAAATTCTGAATGCCGTTTGGCATCAGTGACATCAAACAGTGTGTGATTCATCCACAGATGCCATGTTGTATTTAACTGTGAATGAAGATATTTATAATGAACAGCAATGGATAAAAGAAACATCGAAGGATTCTGAAAAATTGATCACAATTTCTTTAAAAAATATTAAGCTGCACAACGGTTTTAACCTTTAACTCCATCAACTTTTGTTTTATTGAAAACAGATGCTAACATTTTTTAAAAGAAGCATTCAAACATTCTTGAAAGATATTCTAACAGAGAAATCTTCATATTTATCTTCGCATCTGGTGAGATAACAACACATTTGATTATGTTGTCTCCGCAGACTAATAATAAGAGCAGACTGAACATATCCTCGCTACATCCGGATACCACGTACAATTTCCAGATCAGGAGGAAAGTTAACCACACAGCAGGTCTTTGGAGTGACTGGAGTCAACCAAAGCAAAAAACAACAAAAGAAGAAGGTAGGTTATGAAATATATGATTTGTAAGGACCTTCATTAAGTCACATTTTGTATTTATAGAATTTTGAAGGCAGCTTAGTTTGTGTAGTCATTTTGAGCTGCTCCCTCATCAGAAACTGTAAGGGGTCGTATGAATGTGGGTAGTTACGCGTGTGCTGGAAAGAGCGCTTCAGAAGTATGATGGTGTTAGATAAGTTGATTGTACTGGCGTGGGATAGTCACTACTTTGTTAGCATGTCGCAGGTGCTTGAGATAATGGGCAAAACTAAAGCAAACGTGAGTGGTGACTGATTAAATTAACTTTTTAGTGTTACTTAACTTCGTTAAGAAGTGATTAAAGAGAAAACTTTCAAATTTGACGGGACTGCACTGACTTTTGGTTTAGCAAAAAAAAAAAAAAAAAAACAACAACGAATACACCCCACATTATACGGATTATTAACAACTGACATGCCAAGTGAAAGAAAAAGAGTGTGACCGATTGTAATAGAACTGTTTTTATTCCTCTCTCTTTCTTTAGCTCCTGATAAGGCACTTGATGTCTGGTACCTCCAAGAACAGAAGCCCCCACAATCTAAAAGCAAGTGTTTCCGCATATTTTGGAAGGCACGTAACCCCTTCACTGACCTATTTTCTATTAATGTTTCATTTAGACAGGTCCTTACACGATTCCCTCCCCCTGTACTTTACTTTTCACACAGGTCCTTAAATGTCAAACCACCTCTAAGCAATGGTTTGCTTGTGTGAATTGCATCTTCCCAAACACACTTAGTCTGAAACCAAAAGTTAGTCGACTGTTAGTTTCAGTTTACAAAAACTGAGCAGGGGCTTAGAGGAAATGATGGATTTGAGAATTCTCTCTTTTAGAGTCATTTTTGTGCCTCATGTCATTAACGGCTGACTCTATCACAGGCCAGATGCATGCATTTAGACAAACTGAACTGCGTAATAAAGATTGCCTTAATATTCAGCTTTATTATGTTTTAGGAACTGAACATTTCAGATGCCAAGGGGAAAATTCAGAGTTATAATATAAGTGTCCAGGAGCAAAAGGGAAAGAGGCACTCTATCATCGTAGTTCCACCCAGCAGAAATCAGAGCATATGCTGCTATAATTGTTCTGTGTCAGTGTCCGCGGTTAACTCAGAGGGTCAATCTCCTGTCAAAATTATTCAGCTGCGGTTTCCAGGTAAGCCTTTGGTTTTTGAAATTTTTGCAATGCAGAGCCAAATAATTGAAAGATGCTTGTGGCCAATATAGCAAAGCTAAGCCATGCATATTGTGTTCACAGGTCTAGTTGCAGGTTTACTGTCACACAGGCCATTGAATAATCATAGCATTGCCCTCTTCTGGCCCAAGCTTGACATTGCAGGCACTGAATATGTGGTGCATTGGTATCCGGTTGGAAACATAGAGGGGATTCAGTGGACCAGAGTGGTGGATACCACAGCTCACATTACAGGCAGGTTTAATTGGATGGTATGAGTTAAGACCAGTCGAAATTAGTTGGTTGGTTTCCACACTGTAATAAAATACCTTATATTCTGTTGTCTTTCCAGGTCTGCAGCCTCAAGAATGCTATCAGGTTGCAGTCACCGCTCTGCGATCATCTGGTCCCAAAATGGCAACCATCAAAGGCATCTCCTCATGGCAATCAGGTTCATTCCTAATTCTCATTCTGTATAAATAATCATCAAAGTGAATTAAATAAATATATATATACACACACACACTCAGTGCACATTCAAAAGTTTGCAGATTTATTTATTTTTTATTTCATTTATTTTTTTTATTTCAGTAAGATTTATTTATTTAAAAAAAAAAAAAAAAAAAATATATATATATATATATATATATATATATATATATATATATATATATATATATATATATATATATATATATATATATATAATTTGTTTTTTTCAACTAGGATACATTAAATTGATCAAAGTGACAGTTAAGACATTTGTTATTTATTTTGATTAAATTTTTTTCCAGCAATGGATCCTGAAAAATGCAATGGTTACCATAAAAAATATTTTCAACATTGACAATAATTAGAAGTGTTTCTGAAGCTCAAATCAGCTTATTATAATGCTTTCTGAAGGGTGACACTTTAGACTGGAGTAATGGCTGCTGAAAATTCAGCTTACACTATAGCAATAAATTGAATTTTAACATGTATTAAAATATAAAACAGGAATATGTATATAACACAAACACTACTATTATTTTGACTGTATTTGTAATAAAAGAAATGTAGCCCTGGTGAAAATATACATAAAAATGCATGACTCTCCTTATCATAATCACTGTTTCATCTTGGAATTCACAGCTCCAGAACAGGGTCCAGATCCTAAACCTTTAGGGAAGGACACAAAGAGCTTGAGAGTGACCTGGAATGAAATGCCTCAAAAGAAGAGAAGAGGCTGTTTGAAAAAATACACTGTCTACTTGATGGACAAGTTGAAGGGAGATATTCACAAATTCAGTAAGGCTTATCTTGTTTAAAGGGAGTTCAAGAAGCATTAATTGGGGATAAATGTTAAAATGTATAACACTGAAACAATATTTACTGTTGGCTCTCAAGATTTATTTTATAAAGCAATATAAAAAGACTGCTTGCTTGGGATGTTCATCAATTGCAGTGCTAAATCAACTGAGATATTAGATTTCTGACGTGGTGCTGCACTTTGGCTGCAGGTGTAGACCATCCAAAGACACAGTTTGTCATCAGTGGTCTGTCACCAGATCAGTGTTACAATCTGTGGGTCACTGCCTGGACTGATGCAGGGGAGGGACCCAAAGGAACTGATCTCCCATTCTGCACGCTATCAGACTGTATGTATTTATGAATATTGTTGCACTTCAACATCATTTACTGGGTTTAAATCCCAATATTTGGCATTTTTTTAAGCGCTTTTGTGGACAAAGAAGATGTAGGTAAGAGTGACCTATGATATCCTTTTTCAGCTGAGAGAATTCTGTCCCTGGTGATCCTGGCTGGTGGAGTAGTACTTTTGGCCTGTCTAATCCTCCTGTGCATCTGTCAGTTCTCCTCTGTCCATAGAAGGTAAGAATCAGCAGAAATCCTTGAATTCTACAGACAAATAATAATAATAATAATAATACTTTTTTTGTGATTTGAAACACTGCCATGTCTGTTCTTCCTTGATAGATTCTTATGCTGTTGCAGGGGTCTGCTGCCCATTATTCCAGATCCAGCAAACAGCAAATGTGCAAAGACGTATGCTGATGACCAGGTAAATGTAAGGAAGTGCCTACACAGACTGTATTTTCAAAACAAGTGAGCTACCTAACAGCATTTCTGGGTATCATAAGCAAGCTTTAGCATTTAGGGATAGTTCTGTCAAAATGAAAACTCATCAAAATGATATAATTTACTCATCCACTAAGACTTTTTTTCTGTGGAAAACGAGGACAGTAAGAAAATATTTCCCTCACACCGCAGCTTTATAATCTCATTCACTGGTATTCAGCAGTTAGTTCCAGAGCTTGAGTGTTGTTGCAAGAGTTTCGGGGGCAAGTTTCATGAACTTCCTAGATTAGTCCTACAAGTTGGTCATCTAAGTTTTTTTTTTTCTTTAAGACTAGTTATATATTCGTGAAGGAACTTATTGAAGGAACTAATTTAATTTAATTATGAATCCAGATTACATGTAATCAGTCACTACCCAACTCTGCATGCCAGTGGGCTCATGCAAAGAATGAAAAGTCCCAGTGCTATTGTACTGTATATCAGAGGCTAGTTGCATAAACACAGCCATTATGTTAAGCTTTTCGGTCGGTCACACTACACTGCCATTCACTTCAATTCATATGAGTGAGAATTCTGGAGACACGAGCTTATGCAAAGAAGTTTTGCATTCCAAAGCATTCAAATTTACAGGTTGGGTGACATCATAGCATGACCTCTTAAAAGCTTTAAAACTGAAGATTTGTGGCATTGTAGGAAAGTGGATGTGAGGTTATTTTCATTTTTTTAATTATTATTATTATTTGTTGAATTTATATTTTTTTTAAAAGACAAGTGCCCGAAGAACTGTATTGTAGTCTAGTGTGACCAACCCTGAAGCACATGTTTTCTTACAAACTAGCAATTAGCCAAGGGAGTAATACATTTAATGCACTTTATAGGTTGTTACTAACAATGAATGGAATATATTATCTTTGCATTTTTATATCAATATGGTACAAGATTATTCTATTTAAATCAATGTGTTAAAAGAGTTAATTCAAACGTAATCTGAAAGTAATCAAAAAGTAGTCTGATTACATTTCCTAAAATGTGTAATGTAATGGATTACAAAACTGACTACAATGTTTGTCATTGGTTTACAGTTGACAAGTAATTTACCCAGCTCTGCTGGCTTGTCAGTTTGTGCATTAGTGGTTGGAATGTTTTGGTGGATCTTTCTTTTTTTTTTTTTTAAACAGTATTACACTGTGAGTGAGATATTGAATAATTTACTTAAATGATTCATTCAAAATATTGATTCATTCAGGAACAAAACAACTGTCTTAATGAGCGAGAATTCAGTGAATTGAATTATTCACTCAAGTGATTTATTCGAAAGCATTCTTTTTTGTTTTAACTGAACTATTTTTGAACGTAGAGCACAATTTGTATTTTGTAAGTAGACAACTGGCAATATCGTGACTAAATGATAGTTGCGCAATATTAATATTTAGTTTATCGAACTGTTGTATACAAGCAATACAGAAGTTGCTTTAGAATGTCAAGTAGAATGTATTTCGCCTACAATTTTTTTTTAATGAACTATGAATTCGGACATATAACTATTTTTACATACTACTGTTCCACATAGTAGCAAAGTAGGTTTCCCAAACCTATCACAGTATTGTTGTTTTGTTTAAACATGGAATTGGATTGGTTGACAAAAATTTTGTAAATATGAACTATAAATGTAATTCATTAACTAGTTCACACCTGTTCCCCTTCCCACAGAGTGAAATAAAATTCTATCTAGACCAGTGTGACTCCAGTGTGAATGAGGAGCCTGATAATGTGGAGGTGGAGGAAGTTCCCTATCCCTCCATCTGTACCTACATCAAAAGTTTCTCTCACGAGTCCAGTTCCTCTGATGGCACCCAAATCACCAAGATCACAGACATCATGGAGGACTACATTTCCACTCATGGGGCAATAAGTGGAGGAGAGGAGGAAGATGAATATGAAGGAGAAGAGAGGAGTTTGGATGAATTTAAATTCTTCCCAAGCACTCACAGCCCTTTCCTGGAGCCCCTGTTTTTAACTGGAGGAAAGCTGACTCTGGATGTAGTGAAAATAGACTGCAGTGAATTTCTGGATTGCACATGATTCTCGAGAGGCATTAAAATTAGACCAGACTGTGACTGTACTGTGGATCTGGAAAAATAACCATGCACATCCAAAAAATAATTTGTCAGTCAGAAGGACAGACATATTCTTGCTCTCAATCTCAAGTCATACCTGCGCATCTCAATGTTGTCATTTTAAAGTCATAATGAAACAAAGTAGCAACAGATTTTTGTTTCCTGTATTGTGATGAACAATCAAGTGAAATGGTTTAAATGTATGGTTTATATGCAGGGACTTGCTCATATATATCTGATGTTGATTGGATCAGAATGCAAGCTTGCAGCTGATTTTAAGGAAGGGGTTAGTTTAAGCAGATCAAATGTTTGGAGAAGTCTAGCATAGAAGTCTGATGCTTCACCGAAAGATTAAATTCTATTTTAATAACAAATTGAGGTAATAAAAAAAAATGCATGGATGAAGCAAGAAACAAGAAAATTGATTCATTTTAATTTCATGCCAATTGTAAAAAGCTTGTATGGCTGTGTTTGAGGGATGGGCCAATTTAGGCCTCTTGGGATGTGATAAAGGGTTAAAACAAAAACAAGGTTAACTTATCATATTCTTTTAAGCACACACGGCCTGCCTCAGCTACTTATCTCTGAAATGCAGATGATCTAACAGACTGGGAACAGACCATCAAGAGTACAGATACTTAATGAATGTAACTTGAAAAGGTCGTTCTTTCCACTAAAACACTCAGCAGCTGTCCAACACTAACTTTAACAATGACTTTTTAACTCTTTCTCTACAATCAAGAAAAAAATTGCACGTTTCAATATCAAGGCAGACTCTGTACTCCTATCTTCTCTCAATGCAAGATGTTTGACACAAATAAATGTGTCATAATCACATCTGTTTTTCATCAGCTTAGCTGAATACTGTCTTAATGTAAAGTTTGTATTTGAATGTAAACATGTTGAAGTCAAAGCATCAAGGACAAAATAAATATGTTCTCGGTTTTGTATGTGTGTGGTTTTCTGTCAATACATCTTTTTAATTATATTGCAAGGCAACACATGACTTTAGTCTATAGATAGACATTTTACCAGTCAGCCATAAATAGTCCCTGTGTATTGCCCAAACTAAAACTCAATAATAAACTAAATTGCAACATTTCTAAAGAAAATGAGAATGGCCAACAACAGCAACCAGAAATACTGACCGCTGCCAAATGCTTTCGTAAATTAATGCTTTCGTAAAATGCCAATTAACCAGTGCCAGGAATCACTATATGAGCAACTGGTTATTTCAGTTACAATAGATTTACAAATATTTCATTTGCAACAAGGTCCCATTCGCTAACATTAATACACTGAATAACATTTCTGCAGTATATGTGACCCTGGACCACAAAGCCTGTCTAAAGTCGCCGTGGTATATTTTTTAGCATTAGCCAAAGTAACACTGCATGGGTCAAAATTGTGGAGTTTTCTTTTATGCCAAAAATCATTAGGATATTAAGTAAAGATCATGTTCCATGAATATATTTTGTACATTTCCTACCATAAATATATCAAAACCTATTTTTTGATTAGTAAAATGCATTGCGAAGGACTTCATTTGGACCATTTCAAAGGTGGCTTTCTCAGTATTTTGAACCCTCTGATTTTTTGCACCCTCGGATTTCAGATTTTCTTGGCCAAATATCATCCTGATTCCTATCCTAACAAACCATACATCAAAGAAAATATCAATTTACTGACCCTTAATACTGGTTTTGTTGTTCAAGATCACATATGTAATTTTGTTTTCAAAATTATTATACTTTTTTTTTTTTTTATATCCATTAAAAGGTTTAGTTCACTTCCAGAATGAAAATTCTGTCATCATTTACTCAATCTCCACTTGTTCCATAACGGTTTAAGTTTCTTCTGTTCAACACAAACAAAATAAAAAAACTTGAATTGTTTTGAATTGAAATGTTGGTATCTAAACAGTGGATGAGCACCATTGACTTCCATAGCATTTTGTTACTACTATGACAAAGTTGCTCATCAACTGTTCACCAACATTTTTCAGAATATCTTCTACGTTCAACAAAGGAAAGAAACTCGTACAGGGTTGGAACAAGTGGAGGGTGAGTAAATGATGACAATTTTCATTCTGCATGCGAACTACTAATCATTTAACATTAATGCATCATGTACTAACATGAACTATTGCATTTGATCAACTTTAACCAAGATGCAAAAGAAAAAATGAATCTCATTGTTCATTTTAGCTAATGCATCAACTTAAATGTTAACAACTGGGACCTCATTGTTATTTACAAGCCAAACTCCATCTCAGAAACCATTTCAACCAATATTGCACCATAGCATAAGACACCCTATACTGTTAATAACAAGACTAGGATCACTACTGGTTTTTTTTTTTTAGGAACTCGAGACTTTAAAATGTAACTGACAAGCATCAGAAAAGAACAAGTTGGAAGCAAATTCATCTTTGAAGTTAAATTCCACACAACTCCGTATGAATCGATCATCTTTTAATTATTGACAGAGGTCTAATAGCAGGGTACGAATTCACACATTATCGTAGCAGTCAGCTGTTCCACACTGAACAGGATGGTGTTTCTTTCAGATCAGTTATGCAGTAAAGCTGTTGTAAACGCAATGGGGAAAAAATAGAATAATTTCTAAAAGGATTTATTAATAACCTAGCTCTCATTTCTCAGTAAACAGGAGTGGGGTGTGTAAACTTGCTTCCTGCATTTACACTGGAGCTTTGCGTAATGATACTATCCTGAGTTACCGCAGTCAATGGTATAAAAGACAGTGGTCATTTAATAAAAGACACTTTGTGGCGAATGCAACAATCATCTGAACTGGATCTTGGATAAGTTATTAATCATAAATTGTATATTTAATCAAAATGATTTCAGATTGTTTCAAGGCCGGCGTTCAGCGAATCGAGATGTTTAATAAAATAAAGAGCAGTACCAAAATGCTCTGTAACTTCCCCTTGTGATGCTGTAACCTCTACAAATTAAAATAATTAACTTGTAGCTCTTATTCCTGAAGTGGCTGCCTTGTTTTGAGGCATTTGTGTGTAAAAAGCAATCTAGCTACGGGACACCTTAAGATAAACTGGTGTGCTTTTCACACCTATTTTTGGAAACGCATATATTCAAGCAACAGTACAAAAAGTATCCATGAACAATGCATAAGAGAGAGAAAAAAACAAAAACGCTGTATGAAAACATCCCTGCTACCTTATTTCTAAATACAAAACCTCAACCAATAATTTGCTTCAGAATAGCAAGAAGTCCGTCCTTAGTTTTTTTTGGTTTTTTATTTTTCCATCTTTTTTTTTTTCTAAAACAAGTAAAATCAGTCCTCAGGGGTGAATGGCATGATGACGGTCTTCCATCATTTCATCTGCTGAAGGATCCGTTTGCATGCAAGCCTCGTAGACAGGAACCCGTTGAGGAGTTATCCTCCTGGGTGAGCGGAGCGCTGTCTGGGCAGCTTAAGCCAGGGCTGGGAAAGCCTCTGGGTCGTCCACATTAGGGACAGACACTCCACCGGCCTAAAAGATGCAGATACAAGAAAAGCAGCCCATTTGAGTCAAATTGTTTTTGGTTTTGGTTAATCTTTGAGATTATCTAGCAATACTACTTTACATATACTTCATGTTTTTTCCCCCAAGCAGCCATGGACATCATGGTAAGATTTCTGTTTTTGAATGAGGTCTTGATTTGCTCACAAAGGCTGCATTTATTTGAACAGCTGTGCTGCTTAATATCTGTGTAAACTGATGTGTTTTTCAGAATTTTTATGACTACAGATTTCAGAAGAGCAGCTTTGATTTAAAATATCTTTTTTTTTTTTTTTTTTACACTTTTGATCAACTGAATGTGTCCTTGTTGAATACTGGCCCCAATATGGTGTCAGCCAAATGTTACCAACCAATTAGAAATCATGATCGAATCAGGTGTGCGTAACTCTATAAATAAGGTTGTGATGAGAACATCCATCTTTGGACAGATGGGCAAACTCTTCCACAGTCGTACAAATACATATGCATACCTGCAGATCAAATACACAAAGAGACTGTACCTTGTCTGGCCTGCGTTCGCGAGGTGGCCTGGTAGCAGGGGCCCCACGGCCTCCCCTGCCACCTCGAGGACCTCCACGACCACGTCCTGGGCGACCCAGGTCACCAAAATTAATCTCCAGCTGGGATGTAATGTCATTCGCAGGCTTGCGGGATTGGTGATCTCCAGAGGCATCATCAGCAGAGGACTGTGGGAAAGTGAATATGTATATATGATATAATACTGTGCTTTTCTATTAAACTTGCATTTTAGTTCAACATCCAAACAACTCAAGCTGTTCATTTATTAACTGGGTTGAAAAGGACATGATTTCTTAATAATGCAGGCTAAAGGCTTGCGTGTTTTAAAAACACTGGTGTTGTGCTTTTAGAGTAATGATGTCATATGAGATTGACAGCAATCAGATTCCTCAAGCACACTTCCATGCTTCTTACAACAAACGTAACTTGTCTTAGGGAATGGTAGGGATGCAGCACAGTTTTCCATTTAACATGAAAAAAAAAATTGACACTATGAAACACAAAGCTCAAACGTTGACATTTTTCTTACATCATCAGCCTTAGACTTGTGCAGAACGTATCCTTTGTTCCAATCGGCTCCCTCGTTGGCCTTACGAATGTTGAATTCTACTTTGGCTCTTTCTTTATTCTGTTGGGCTTTCCATTCATCCAGAGTCATCTCCTTAGGACCTTCTTCTTTAGCGTCCTCAACCTCATTCTCCCTGTGGAAACATCAACAACAAAACTGACCTTAAAGTGCTGCATCTAGTTGCATGGATTAAAAAAATCCCAATTAATCAATAGTACTTGTCCTTTCAATAACTATTAAAGATTGTGAATGTATTGTGCTTTTAATAGAGCCATCATGCTTGAATCAAGCCCAATGTTACACCGTATAAGTTTCCTTTTATTATAGGTGGAAACATAAGCTAATAGTGCTGACTCGGCAGTGCTAATTTAGAGCTGAAGTGTACACACTTGTTCTCTGAGTCATTAGGTGGGTGCTCCTCTCCTTCAGGGGTGTCTTCAGTGACATTTGACTGGTCAAGCTCACTGTAAAAAGAAATGTATCCAATTTTACAAAACATACTGAACCAAAAGGCCTCCAATGAACCCGTATTTGAATCAAACTCATCTGCTGCTCCACTGACCTCAACTCATCCTTAACAGTGCCCCAGTTATGAGATCCACTTCCTCCACGTTTTTCCTCTGCTTTCAGGCTGCTGAAACAAAAATTAACACTTAGCCTTGATATGCCACATGGGCAGCATCACAGGTGGAGTCAACACGTGGATGCAAATGACTTACGATCGGTCGCTGCCACTGTGTCGGTCAAATTCGCGTTTGCCGCGAGAATCAAAGCCGTCAGTCCTGCCGACACCTCTGCCCCGGCCTCCGCGCCCTCCTCTGACACCTCCACGACCCCGGAACGGCCTGTCACTGACAGACCTGAAGAGGAGAGATAATACAGCAGTTAGAGGTCAGCCATTTCTGCTGAAATTACCTACATTTGGATCTTGCTACTTACTGTAGAAATGTATGCAGGAAAAAGAATGCATTAAGTTCCTTTAAAGGTTTAAGTGGATTACCAAAGAGAAGTCGGTGTTTTAACTAAGAGTTTACGAAACATTCTGAGTTCAAAATAATATTTTCAAAATGAAACATAGGCACAGATGAATTGTTCCCAATAAGATGTACAACATGGAATTGGAAAACAGGACAATTTTCATGTCACGCCAAATTTAAAAGATCAGAAATAAAAATGATAAAATAAAATAAAGCATTAAAATGGAATTAAATGTTTTCAATATAAAACTATGTATTACCAGCAAAACAAATGTCAATTGACTCACTTGTCTACTGAGAATTCTCCGCCCTCAGCAGGTTTTTCATCAGCGGGTTTGTCAAAGCGTCGTTCACGTGGAGGCCTCCTGTCAGGCCGCCTGTCAGCTGGTGGACGACCCTCCCCCTGACCTCCCTGCTGCTGGAATCCTGTCGGACCCTGCTGCTCCGGCCGGCGGCCCATCTTCTTCACGCCTGCAAAACAGACACACAAGTGTTTCAACTACACTGATTCCAACAACTATCATAGACAAGAAAAATACCTTTAATGTGCTCAAGTACAAAAATTGTCTTTAACAACAATTATATATATATATTATATATATATATATATATATATATATATAAAAAAATAAATGGACACTACTAAAATCCTTTATGTAAATAAAGTCTAAAATCCTTTATGTAAATAAATATTATGCCATTACTTCTTTAGTTTAACTTATTTGCTTAAAATGTTTGTTTTTGTTATTTTCTTGCACTGTCCACTGTGCTTTTATTACTTTCCACATTAGTAAATCAATAAACTTACGTTGTGGGTCTCGTTAATAATGTTTTGCGCCTCTTCACTGATCCCACCCACCACGTACCGAAATAGACGCTCGCATGGCACAACAGCTGATCACGCGCCCGTCGTCCCGCCCGCGCACGCGCACCTGTTCACGAGCCCGCTGCCTCCTCTCATCCAGATCAGTCAGGGACACTGACACCCGATAAAAAAAAAAAAAAACCTGACAACCCTACCTCCTACACTGTCCCGGCTGTCGCAAATTTAAAGCACCCAAAGAAGTTAAAAGCCGGCGTCAAGCAAATAACAATTGGAGGCTTTTCAATGGGAGTGTCACATCTGAGGACCGACTCTTGCCTCAAACACGAGGTTGGAACTGCACTGCTGCTCGAGCGTTGTTTAAAAAAAAAACATGAGATAACGGACTGTACATTCGGGGACTATCAATAAGACGTTCCTTTTATTATTGAATGGGATAATTTTACTAGCTGTAGAGTTAAATGCACAAATATACCAGTCATTTAACAAACAAGCCGATGGTTATCAATAGGCCTGCAGTTCATGAAGAACCCAGAAAATAATGATAGCAACAGGTTCAACTGCGTGCGTCACATAGAAACGATGTATGGCGCGAAAAGCACTTTTGCTGAAAGCACTGAAAGTTTTTCAGATGTCAGGCAGTTCATCAACAACAGTGATGTGCGTGACCTCATGGGCTTTAGTAGTCTTTTGCAGACTGCTCACTTAAGAAAGTGTGACCAAATGACGAGTTTAACGCAAGCGATATTTACCATCTTTCTTAAGGGGAACGGGAGCTTGTGTCTCTTCCTTCTCGGAAACTTGGGATTTCTTTTCTTTCTGTGACTCCTTCTTGGGCTGCTTTGTAGCCTGCGCGGCGGTCTTGGCAGCACCAGGAGCGGTCGCGTCCATCTTCTTCTTTTCTGCCTGCTTCAAAACCTCAAACGGATCGTCTTCATCATCAAATAGCTGGTCGAACCGATTGGTTACGACACAGCAGAAACCTTCTTGCAGTTGTCCGGGCATGATGGCCCCCTTTCAGCAGGATTCTCCTCCGATTCTACGGGGCCTGAGCGAGCACTTCGCTGTTAGATGCCACAAGATGGCTGGAAAAGACTCTCGCTTCTCTTCCGGCGTAAAAGACATCCGGGACTCTGACCGCAAAGTCGTGTGGGACATGTAGTCGCACAACATACTCGAGAGAGCGAGAGAGAGAGAGAGACTGTTATTTGCTGAATTGGCTTGTCATTGTATTAAAATTATCTACATTGTAGAACATTATATAAAGATCTATAAACCTAAACAGAATTTTTCAAGTGCAAAAAGTTATAGATAGGCCTTGCTGTCATTTTTTAAAACTTAAAATAGAAGATTAAAAAGCTTTAGCCTATTATTATTATTATTTAATTATTTTACTAAGTTTAAAAAAATTGTTTTACCCCTAATACCGATTGTGGCCCTCCGAGGGACACTAAGTCAGGTCTTCTAAACAGCTGGAAATAGCTTTGGATACTGGAGTAACCTCATCAAAGCAATCATTCAGCAATCTTTGTGTTGAAAATGTGTCATCTCAAGTTAATTATTAGATGCGAAACATAAATTCTCTGTAAGTTATTTTCTATATCTATAGCTATGACTGAATTAGGGTAGGCTTAAATAGATGTTATTGTTATAGGATTTGTCTACCAGGTGGACAATGTAATTATATGTTTTATTTAATACTTTCAAATGATTTGTAGCCTATGCATTTTTATTGTTTTACCCTATTCCCAGACCCACACTGTTAATCTTAAAATAGCCCCATCTGTCATCATTTACTCACCTTTACAAACCTGTTAAACAGTTTTGGCTACGACTGACTTTCATTGTATGAGGGAATTGTTCTTAGGATTTTTCTTTTACACAGAAGTCACACAGGTTTGGGTGGGTTGTGTAAGGGTGTGTTCACACTTAGGTTTGGTACCCTACGATTAAAACATTGGTGCCATGAGCTGTTGATTTTTAACAAACCTTGGTGCGCACCAAACAAGCTTCCAAATTAACTTTTGCTTCCGTTTGACAGAAATAATAGAACACAAAAACCAATGAACAATTTGTCACTAATTAATCGCGTGTCATGCAAGATACTCATAAAGTTATTTGATTTACTTATTATCCTTATAGCAAGCTAAACCAAGAAGTCAATTGATAAAATACACCAAACATGTCCAATAACCACAATTCCCACCACAATATTTGTGAGAACTGAGACCGTTAATGTTCATAGCCTATTTTATGACGGTGAAGTATGCCTATATTATTGTTAGCAGTCAAATTATAACCTATACTAGGCTAGTTTGAAAATAGTTTTTTCTATAACAGTTTATTTTCTCTAAAGAGCCAATTGTGCCATATCCCGTTAAAATCAGGGTACAATATTTAAATACTAATTTCCTCTGGAAATTAGCGGAAGTGCGTTACTTGAACTGTCATAATGAAGGCAGCAGCAATGATGCACAAGAGAACAGGTACTGAGGGCTGAAGACGACTGTGATTCATTTACATTCAGCGAAATAGACATATGTAGCTAAAGCGTTGTTCCGCGCGCGAGGATGCCGAATGTGGTGACGGAAGCGATGATTGAGTCTTATGCGCTCATGATTTTGGTGATGTCAGCGTTTTTTGTGTACTTTTGTGGCATGGTTTGGGCATTCTGCAACCCTAAGCTTAGTGGCTATGCTGAAGAAACAGAGTGCGACACGAACAGTTTTTCACAAGTCCGTCTGCAACAAATCTTTGCGGATCCTGAAGATGTGGAAACAACTCAGCCGGCACACTCACATTTAACCAGAGCCGAGTGTCTGGATCAACCGGCACACAGTTACATCGCTTCATCCTATATTGTGGACTAATATTGTTAAACATAAATAAAACATCACAAAATGTGCTCCATCTTCATTCATAGTAATTTACCCGAGCATCTCTCTGCGTACAGGACACAGCCTCAAGACAAAGGTAAGACTAGTCTGTCGTCGTATTAACTGTGACTTGAAATCGAGAAACTTATTTGCAAAACATTCAAAGTCAAGTTGGTTTCACCATTAAAAGTTTTTTTTCTTATTTATTTTTTTATTCCACAGGGAAGTGCATCTTTATGATCTTCGTCTCCATAGCGACACATCAATATCTGCAATCTCCCTTCATTGCAAGCTCCCATCCAGAAAATTATAATAGTTTTTTTGTGATATGTATATTAATGTTGTATAGTTAAATAAATTGTTACGACGGCACTTCGTATTACTTTTTTGCATTATATTTGTCCTTTGAGAGCTAACAGAAAAAATGTCTCAGTTGCACACCTAGGCCTGTCTGTCACATATGTACTGACAGTGTATCAACTGAATGAGTATTTACATTTTTTTTGTAGGAAGAGATTTGTAAAAAGACTGAAAGATTTGCTGACTTTAATTATTTGGTAAAACCATTAACCTTGGAATGCACCACAGCAAAACCAATATAAATTGCACAATAATTATAAATAGCTCAAACAGTAGAGCATGGTGATAGCAAAGCCAGGGTCATAGGTCCAGTGGACCTCTTTCACGTTTCTGTATTTTTTAGCAGCAGAAGATAACATAGTTGGGTAAACTTCTATAGAAGTGAATTAGATTTTTTT
This sequence comes from Carassius auratus, assembly GCF_003368295.1. NCBI lineage: Eukaryota > Metazoa > Chordata > Actinopteri > Cypriniformes > Cyprinidae > Carassius > Carassius auratus. The sequence goes on along the minus strand of NC_039273.1, from coordinate 9,730,167 downwards.
ATTTTTTAAGAGAGAGCGATGCCAAATTTATGTCACTCCCATAGAGACTGAATTAGTAAAACCCTCTCATTAGCATTAACTATTTTTCTTTAATTTGATGCAAAGGTAATATAATACAAATGTAGTGTTATACATGTAAATACATCACAGTCACACCTTTGTTAAAAGGGTCTATTGCATACAAGTACTTTTTGTAAATACAAGCTAAAATCATATGTGAAGAACATGATGTGGTTCACAGCCTATTATCAAAAATATTTCATATAACATGTTTCTGAAGATCTTCATGAGGTGTTCATCTATTACATAGATAAGATTTCTAGATGGAAATGTGTTATAAGGCAATAGAATGCATGAGGTTTGGTGTCCATATTTAGTTTTTTGTTTTGATATCTAGATCCTCATCTCTCAGTTTCTTCCGCACGGTTTCCTCAAGTTCTAATAACTTCACATAGAGGGCCTCTGACATATTTTCATTAATATCCATCTGTAAACACACAAAAAGCAGTTAAACGATGGACAGTATCAGTTTTGAATATTATAAACAAGTTCAACAGCTGAGAAAAATGAAAGTCCATGCATTCCCTTGCAGAACTAACCGAATCACAAAATATATATAAACCCCTACAGACTATATTTTGCAATATAAAATTGGATTTAAAATAGACCAAAACAGGCATGAAAAATCGATGAGTGAGGGAACCTGATTGTCAGTTCTGACCTTGTGTGGCTGAGTGTAATTGTTTCCAAGCCCAGAGGTCAAACTGTGGTATTTGGCATTGGGGTCCAGTGACTCAGGTTTCTGCATGAACAGCCAAAACTGTGTATAAAAAACAATAGATGAAAACTGAGACTAGGAGAAATCAATGAGGCCCAGACAACTGTGAATGAACTGAGTCATTTCTCCAAATGACATGCAATACTAAGCTTCAAAAGCTATTCGAATCAAAGCAGTTTCACATCTTGACTTATTTTTTCCATTTATTTGTACTATAAAACATTTGCCATTTCACTATTGACAATTCAGTAGTTCTATAAAGTGATACAATAAACTGTAATAATTATTCATGGTTAAATTTGATGACGCTATGAACATTTGTGGTAGTGGTGGTCACTATTGGGGGTAACGCATTACAAATAACTCGAGTTACGTAATAAGATTACTTTTTTCAAGTAACTAGTAAAGTAACGCATTACTTTTTAATTTACAAGAAAATTCTGAGTTACTTTTTTAAAAAACTAGAGTAACTACTACTTACTTTTTCAAAAAAAGTAATGCCAGTTTGTTTTCCCATTTATTGACTGACAAGTCTCCTGTCCCCATAATGGGAGAAATCGGAAGTTCAGAGGCGTTGTGTGCGCTTTGTGAACATGATGTTACTGTAGCTCTAGACTAAATGTGAATGTGTATTAATTCATCTTCACAAAAAAAAAAAAAAAAAAAAAACAGATTTACCATTCATCAAAATTAATTAAAACGCAGGTGAAATGCAAACCCAGAATATGATGCAAACCTGCAATAATTAAATATGCATTGCTAACACATATTTATCTAATCCCATTTTATTAACTAATGTCTTTATTAACTTTATTAACTAATGCGTCTTGAGCATCATATCAGAAAATTTTCTGAATGATTTCTGAAGAATCAAGTGATATATATATTACAGTTGTGTCACTTATGTATTTATTTTGGAAAATGTGATAATGTTTTTTCTGGATTCTTTGATGCATATCAAGCATATTACACTTTCTGAACAACATTATTCTTCAGTAGCATTATAAATATCTTTACCAATTTTTATACGTTTAATGCAAATTTGATTAAAATGTCAAAAAGTACTACTTTCCCATAACCCCCCCCCCCCCTCAAAAAAACAAAACAAGTTAATAAAAAATATTTAAGTGCGTGGTTTGAGAGAGAAGCAGAGGACAACTTGACTAGAAATACAAGCCTCACTCCTCCTCACTCGGTGCCAGCCCAGCAGAAAATCGATACACCACAATAACATGACTGACCGAATGAAACGACTTCCAGCACTGATGACCGAATGCCTTAGTGCAAAAGAATGAGCTCCTCAATTAGCAAAAGAAAACCCTTCACAAAGAAGCACAGAGCTGCTATTTGAGGACTCAAAATAACTTCAGCACTACAGCCTTTCAGATAAATTATTGATCGAGACAGCTGGCAGGGAACAAGTTGCTGGCAACAGTGAAATGAATCCTGTGGCATTTATGGGTGAAATAATGTTCCAGGAGATCTTTTTGAGGAAGATGATTTGGTTGATAGTGTTATATGAAAAAGACAGAAACTGTATTGTGTTCTACCACAGCTATGTAAATAACTGTATATAAATAACGCCAAAAAAAAAAAAGAACCAGAAGGAGATGACCAAATAGATTAGTGTCAAACACTTCCTGCAAACCAATGGATGTGACCTTATTTTCTGGGTATATACTATGCTATACAATCAGTAGCATTCGAAGCAGTAATTGGTGCACAAGAAACATTTCTTATTATCATCAATGTTGAAAACAGTTGTTCTCTGTAAACATTTCTTTTTAGGATTCTTTATTGAATATGATGTTGAAACAGTAACATTATATGTGTCTTCACTGTCACTTTGTGTTAATTAAATGCATCTTTGCTGGATAAATTACAATTGCATAAACATTTCAAAACTTTTAAACTACTAAGTGTATATAGAAAGAAATACTATACCTAGAAAACAGGCCTTTATAAGAGGCTTTGTGATCTACTCTGGGATTAGGCATGATTCCAGCATTGAGATACAGATGGTCTAATCTGTTGTATCTGTGTAAGTTAAATAACTTTTTAATGTTCATTCAAGATTATATTACATATAAAGTTTATTTAGCATTATACTTAAAACAGATCTGGGGCTTTAAATGGGCCAGTCACATCAATCCAAGTTCACAGTGTCTAGTGACTCCTAATCTGCTCCTAACTGTATAAATACATGAAAGAAAATTCAAAAGTACTTAAATTATTTGCAGATTTCAGGTTCTGGCATGGATACTACATTAGTTAAAGTTCTGCAGCCCATGCTTACTAACTGTGGGGATGTTATAATTTTTAATATGTACAATTAGATTTAAGAAAAAAATATATATATATATATATATTTTTTTTTTCAGAACTACAGTGCAGTGCAGTATTTATTTATTTATTTATTGTCAACATCAACTTAATTTAAGTCTCTTCCTCACATAAAACTATGATATGGCTTCCAAAGTCTTGGATTATAGTGTGGAGTCATGTGGATTACTTTTATGGTGCTTTTTAGAGTTTGACATCTTTATGCGTATGAAAGGCATAAAGTCCATTAAAATTAGTGTATTTTGGTAAACAGAAACTGGGATGTCTTACATCTGCTTGAACTCTTCAGCAGCCCTGAGCACAGAGCGCATGTTGGCCACATCTAAGTGCAGCAGAGTAGCTTGAGCTCGAGGGTGAGGCACTAGAAGAGCCTGTCGAGCAGCCTCAGCTCTCTGCATGTTCCTGCAGGCCAGACAGAGCTGCAGCTGGGCATCCCGGCTAAGTAGACGCTCACACAGGGCAAGGACAATACCACTGAATGCACATAAACACACACACACATGCAAACAGGGTTATATGGAGTGAGCATTAACATGCAGAGAAAAAAAGACATTGTGCAGCATGTTTTCTCTACTAACTTACTGGTCAAGCACTCATTTGCAGAATATTTTCTATCTTTCTAAGAAGTATCTTTGTTATTTTAAAACAGAAACATTATGGAAAAATAATCTAAAAGTTGTCACTACAGTGATAACAGAATGACGTTTAAAGCAGTGACGTGAAACAACTAAGTATACAATTAGATACACAGTTTCGTTACCTGTTTGCACCGGTTAACAGCACTACTTTCTTAATCCTATCTTTACATTCATACACTGTACTTTCCCTTCGCAACCGGTTCTAACGTTGTATTTCACCAGTGTCTGTGTAAGGATGGAGTTTGCACAGCCGCCATGGTCACACTTCTATCGGCCAATCAGCTGTTTCCTTTCTGTGACGTGCCATCTACTCTGACCAATCCAGACTTAGACACAGTCAGAGCAGGCTAATAAAACAAGTGTGTAACCCTTCTCTAATAAAATCAAAGTAAACAAACAAATTAATGCAAAAGTAGAAAATGGTCAGTTTTAAGATTCAGTTCATATTTATTCGACAGAAAACCAATGCACGAAAGAACGATTTAAAAAGCTAATATTATAGTACACAAGTTAAATGTCTTGATACATTCTAAGATGTACTTAATGTCCAATTCACGTAACGTTATACAAATAAAAAAACACACGTTTTATTACTGTGAAAGTATGAAATTGTGCTTTTATAGTTATACAATTTCTAGACAAGAAGTTTAAAGATTCATCAATTTATTATTTTATGTACATTTTCCTTACATAG